>NW_015090982.1:1110673-1138854 GCF_001431845.1 Calidris pugnax | reverse complement strand
TGCAGCCGCCCGTTGCCATGGCAACCGGGGGATGGAGCCCGCTGCCTGCAAAGGTTGCAAAAATCATCCAGGGAGGATTTGGCGGGGGGATGGGGGGGGGAGATGGATCTGATCCCCCCGCCCCCTTCTCCCCCTCCTTCCTTCATCCTTGGGGGGGGGACATCGCTGCCCTGCCACCCCCCTGCTGCCGTCGGGGGGGCTGTGCTGAGACCCTCACCCAGAGCAGGGACCCCCAGGCTCCTGTCCTGCTGCCAGGAGGGTGCTCAGCACCCCCCGGACGGGACTGTACGGGGTGCTGTGTCCTGGGGCACAGGGATGGGGAGGCAGTGGGGTGCCAGCAGCCTGCGGCTGGGTGCATGTGGGTGTCCGGCCCCAATGTCACTGTCACTGCGGGGGCCGTTAGGGCCACAAATGGGCTCCTTCCCCCTTAGCTGGGAGGCTCTCTGGGGAGCTGAGTGAGGACACCCCCGAGGTTCCTCATCCTGCTGATCCCTGGGGTCCTTGTCCCTCCGGCACAGGATGGGACAGAGCAATGTGCTCCCCCCTCACCTCCCCCGGGCACTCTGCCACCTCCGCAGGCCCCAGGAAAGGGACACAGGGAGGTTTTTAAGGGCTGAGCCACAGCTCTTGCAGAAACAAACACCCCAAAACGCCTTCGGAGAGGCAGCCGGTGCCACCTCCGTGCCAAATGTGCCAGCTGGGAACAGGCTGGCAGGAGAAGCAGAAACGGTCCTTCCCACCCGGCTGGGCTGGGAAAGGGGGGCTGGGGAAGGGGCTGAGGGGGGCTGTATCCCTCTAAGGCTTCCCTGAGGCCAGAGAGCAGGGCAGCTCCCTCCCCTCTGCCATCTGCCTCCTCCAGAGCCTGGGGGCTTGTGCCCGGGGTCACCGGGGCTTATCACAGGATGCGGGTCCCCGGGGGCAGCGGGAGGCTGGAGCCCCCCCACGCCGTGGAGGGGGCTGTTGGGGAGGATGCGGGTGGGGGTGACGACAGACTCTCCCCCTCGCAACTGCCCGAATGCGCCTGCATTTCCCCCGGCTCACGGGTGATGTCAGGGAAATTAAAAGCCAGCAGGAGACGAGGCTTCCAGGCGGGTAACCGAAGCCGCCCGCAGGAGCTGCAGTAACGAGGCTGCCAGGCCGCTGCCGCCGGGATCGGGTTGCCCGGAGAATGCGACCCGGTCCCGGGGGGCTCCGATGGGCCTCCGACGCCGGCTCAGCTTTCCCCTAACGAGCGCCTTCGACTGCTTAATGAAGCCCGGGGGGGTTCTCCATCCCGCCTGCCTTCCGGCTCCTTCCAGCCTCGTGCCATCCGAGCGTGTCTTCCCGCCTCACAGACAGAAAGGCCCCCGAAATATCTCATGCCCGGCTGCAGCAGGCGAGACCCAAGCCATCTAACTCTCCCTGATCCCGACACGGGGATGGACTGAGGGTGCTGATCAACTGGGCATCGTTCTTGCATGCAATGAGTTGGCAGTTCTCAGCACAGGGTCTCTGCATGGGGCTGTCCCAGCCACCTTCTGCCCCAGCAGCATCCACACTGCAGAGGAGTGAATGTTCTTGGCATAAAGAACTGGGTGACAAACGCTCTCTAAGAGGGTGATGGAGGGGACCTCAATGACCTGGGGGAGGTTCCCAGTGCTAACAGCTCACTGCCACCAGCTTTGTGGCAGATGTGGTCTGTTCAGGGGTCACCAACACACATCTTCCCTGGCAGCTCGGGCTGCTCCATGCTGGTAGTGGGCAGGAACGCTGCCACCATGGCATGAAGCTCCCACAACGAGTGTCAGCCAATTCCTTCACCAAAAACTCGGTTACGACAAACTTTTCCCGGGCTTTTCCCATCCCACCGCTTACTGTTTCCCACGGTAAGTCATTCCCCTCCTGTAAAATGAGTTTCCTTGTGGGAAGCAGCGGCCAATATTGGCAGGAAATAAGCCCTGATTTATCGAGCCACTTGCCGCTCTGAAATTAGGGCTCTTCGAGCATCACAGCAAACCAAGGAGCCGAGCAAATTAGCCCACACCGAGCCGTGGTGGCTGCCAGCAGCCTGCCTGCGCAGCGAGCCGGTGCGGACAGGAGGGGAGGGAAATGCCACCAGCCATCAGCCACTCTGCCCATCACCCGGCCACCGGTGCCAGCCTTTGCACAAATAAGGGGGGGTGTGTAGATTTTCAAGCCCAGCCTGCTCCCCCTCTGCCTCCCGAGCAAGGAAAGGAAAATGCATTTCCCAAATCATGGCAGAGCCCCCCGTTACGGTGCTCTCTGCTAAGCTGGCTGGCACTGGGAGCAATGGGAGAGCCCATGGGTGCTGCAGGGAAGGCTTCTTGGGGATGGGGGCAGAGAGGGGTCCGGGCACCCCGCTTATCCCAAACCCATCCCTAGCCTCTCACTGCCCCTTCCCACTTAATACCAGGGCAGAGAGGAGCGTGAACTGGGGCTCGTGGGTCTGGATGGGGCCGATGCCCCCCGTGCTCACCCCATGCCCAGGCAGCCCCCACCACAGATGTGCCACCAGTCCCAGGAGCCCTCTCGGGCTTGCTGGGGAGAATGCAAGCGTGGGGCTATTTTGCATCTCTAATTAGCAGCAGAGGATAATTGGCTGCTCTGCTGCAATTACGCAGAAAGGCAGCCATTGTGGCGGGCCCCAGCGTGGGGCAGGTGCTGCCAGAAACCCAGCTCCCACCGAAACAATCCCCTTCTTGTCTGCTCGTAACCGGCCCCGGGGGCATCCTCCGAGCCCTTCCGGGGAAGGGGCCGGGCACGGGACATAAAGGCTCCATTTTTCCTGGAAAATTGTGCGGAGCTCGGTGCAGGCAGCTGCCTGGGAGGAGCCCGTACGTATCCCCCATGGCCACAGCGACGGCGGTGCTGGGGACTCGCTGCCTCCTTCCCCCCGTGCTGGGCCATGCCGAGGGCAGCCGGACACCGGCTGGGACCCTCCGGGAAGCTGCCGGCTGGATACAGCCTCTCTCCTCTGCAGAAGCACCGCAGGGTCCTGTGTTTGCCTCCAAGGTGTTGCACAAACACCAGCTGAGCTGGTGTCCCCGAGGTCTTCTCCTCCTGCTGGACTGTGCTGGAGGAGCCCAGCTCCATCCCAGCTCCATCCCAGCCCCAGCAGCATCGCCTCCCAGCACAGCCAAGGGGACCAACAGGGTCGGGGACACAGGATTTCCAGCAGGAGGGATCCCACATAGGGACAAAACCCGGGCTTTGGCTCGCTGCAGGAGGTGGCCCCGGTGCAGAGGCACTTTGCTGGGGCTGATGTCCCCTTCCCTTCCTTGCCCTGCCCCTAATCGTCACTAATCGATGCCTGCCAGCCGCTGGGGCTTGCCTTCCTCAATCCTTTTACAGTTAAATCCAGCTCCTGTCCTGCTGCAGCCCCTTCGGGCAGAGGTGGGAGAGGAGGGGGCCAGCGCCGGCCGGGGGGGTCACGGATCAGTGCAGAGCCTGAGGCAGGGTCAGCATCATCAGCAACGGCCAAGCTGGTGGCTGATCAATTCCTGAGTCTACTTTGGGTTCCTGCGAAGGGGAAGAACATTTCTAAGAGGTGGGAAGGACCCGCAGGGCGTTGGATGGGGTTTCGGTGTGATGGGAGCTGCAGTGTGGCACTTGTTTGGGGGCCGGTGGTGCAGTCCCCCCGCCCGGGCCAGCCCTGCTGCGGCGACGGCCTTGCTCTGAATATTTGGCTGAGGGATGAGGTTTGCCCAGGGAAGGCGGCGCGGGGGCCGGGAGCAGCCCCAGAGGCTGCCGGGGAAGCTCTAATCCGTTTAGCAAAGCGCTTGCTTTGCCATTTCCAAGGCAGGCGCAGGAGCAGCCAAGAGGAGGAGCGGGCAGAGGCGGGCAGTGCGGCAGGACCAGGCGGGCAAGGGCAGCTCTCCTGTCCCACGGGACGAGCCGGGGGACACATTTCTCCTGGGGGGCACTGTGATTGTCACAGAATTCCCGGAGAGGAAGAAACGGGGCGATGCGACGGCAGCGAAGCCCCCGGATGGCACCGGGCAGCTCCAGGCACCTTGTGACGTGCCACAGCCCTCAGCCCCTCCTGCTGCACCAGCCTCCAGCCCGAAAGGCTCAGCCACAACCCCAGGGGGCGTATGGGTGTCCCCCAGCCCCATGCACCCCCCAGGGACCCCGTTGCTCCCTCTGGCTTCCTGGGGTCCCTTGGACCACCCCACTCACCCTCACACAGCCCCCAAATTACAGCCCTATTGCACCATGTGCCTGCAGAGCTCCCACCCTGGGGGCAAATGTGGGCTGGGGGGGTGAGCGTTGACCCCTGCCTGCAGATGGGAAGGCAGAGCCCCCCGGCAGCCCCCGGGGCTCAGCCTAAGCCGCCTTGCAGAGCCTCAGCTCCCGGCCAGCTGCTTGGGCGCTGCAGTGCCCGGCCTCTGCGGCTGAGGGGATTAGGGAGCTCCGGGGGGGCTCTGCCCCACAGCACCCAGGAGCTGGGCAGGGGTTGCCGGTGTAGGCTGAGCCCCTTTGACCACAGGGCTGGGAGCAGCAGCCCGTGTTTGTCACCAGGTAAGACGACGCCAAACGTATCCCAGGGAGGTGGCAGGGGGGGGGAGAGGAGCACGGTTGCTTCCAGCCCCCTGACTGCAGGCTGTCCTGGCTGGGGTCCCAGACCTCCATCGTGCATCCACGGGGGGCTGGAGGGACCCTGTGCTCGGAGCTGAGAACAGATGATCCATCAGCAGTGCCAGCCTGGCAGGGCGAGCGTGGCCCCGGGGCATCCATGGCCCCGTGGTCAGTGTGTGGAGCCAGCAGCCCCCTGCCCCGGGAGCCCTCCAGAGCCCTCAGTGTGGCGGGTGGGCTATGGGGACGATGGGCACAGCGTGCAGAGCGGGGCCATGCATGGGCTGGTGTGGGCTGCATCCCACCAGCCCCATGGTGCCGTGTCTCGTGAGCCCACAGAAGCTCAGACCCCCGCCCAGACCCTCGCCCAGCCCCCTGCCCCTCTCTGCTGCTTCACACCAGACCCCAGCTCCCCCGGGAGGCGCAGGCAGCAGAGCGGGGACCTGCGGGACCCACACTCCCCTCCCATCCTGCCAGAGACACCGCGAGGCCAGGAAAAACAGGTGACCCCAAAACCGGAGGGGAACCCGGCTGGACTGTGCTGGAGGAGCCCAGCTCCATCCCAGCTCCATCCCAGCCCCAGCAGCATCGCCTCCCAGCACAGCCAAGGGGACCAACAGGGTCGGGGACACAGGATTTCCAGCAGGAGGGATCCCACATAGGGACAAAACCCGGGCTTTGGCTCGCTGCAGGAGGTGGCCCCGGTGCAGAGGCACTTTGCTGGGGCTGATGTCCCCTTCCCTTCCTTGCCCTGCCCCTAATCGTCACTAATCGATGCCTGCCAGCCGCTGGGGCTTGCCTTCCTCAATCCTTTTACAGTTAAATCCAGCTCCTGTCCTGCTGCAGCCCCTTCGGGCAGAGGTGGGAGAGGAGGGGGCCAGCGCCGGCCGGGGGGGTCACGGATCAGTGCAGAGCCTGAGGCAGGGTCAGCATCATCAGCAACGGCCAAGCTGGTGGCTGATCAATTCCTGAGTCTACTTTGGGTTCCTGCGAAGGGGAAGAACATTTCTAAGGGGTGGGAAGGACCCGCAGGGCGTTGGATGGGGTTTCGGTGTGATGGGAGCTGCAGTGTGGCACTTGTTTGGGGGCCGGTGGTGCAGTCCCCCCGCCCGGGCCAGCCCTGCTGCGGCGACGGCCTTGCTCTGAATATTTGGCTGAGGGATGAGGTTTGCCCAGGGAAGGCGGCGCGGGGGCCGGGAGCAGCCCCAGAGGCTGCCGGGGAAGCTCTAATCCGTTTAGCAAAGCGCTTGCTTTGCCATTTCCAAGGCAGGCGCAGGAGCAGCCAAGAGGAGGAGCGGGCAGAGGCGGGCAGTGCGGCAGGACCAGGCGGGCAAGGGCAGCTCTCCTGTCCCACGGGACGAGCCGGGGGACACATTTCTCCTGGGGGGCACTGTGATTGTCACAGAATTCCCGGAGAGGAAGAAACGGGGCGATGCGACGGCAGCGAAGCCCCCGGATGGCACCGGGCAGCTCCAGGCACCTCGCGACGTGCCACAGCCCTCAGCCCCTCCTGCTGCACCAGCCTCCAGCCCGAAAGGCTCAGCCACAACCCCAGGGGGCGTATGGGTGTCCCCCAGCCCCATGCACCCCCCAGGGACCCCGTTGCTCCCTCTGGCTTCCTGGGGTCCCTTGGACCACCCCACTCACCCTCACACAGCCCCCAAATTACAGCCCTATTGCACCATGTGCCTGCAGAGCTCCCACCCTGGGGGCAAATGTGGGCTGGGGGGGTGAGCGTTGACCCCTGCCTGCAGATGGGAAGGCAGAGCCCCCCGGCAGCCCCCGGGGCTCAGCCTAAGCCGCCTTGCAGAGCCTCAGCTCCCGGCCAGCTGCTTGGGCGCTGCAGTGCCCGGCCTCTGCGGCTGAGGGGATTAGGGAGCTCCGGGGGGGCTCTGCCCCACAGCACCCAGGAGCTGGGCAGGGGTTGCCGGTGTAGGCTGAGCCCCTTTGACCACAGGGCTGGGAGCAGCAGCCCGTGTTTGTCACCAGGTAAGACGACGCCAAACGTATCCCAGGGAGGTGGCAGGGGGGGGGAGAGGAGCACGGTTGCTTCCAGCCCCCTGACTGCAGGCTGTCCTGGCTGGGGTCCCAGACCTCCATCGTGCATCCACGGGGGGCTGGAGGGACCCTGTGCTCGGAGCTGAGAACAGATGATCCATCAGCAGTGCCAGCCTGGCAGGGCGAGCGTGGCCCCGGGGCATCCATGGCCCCGTGGTCAGTGTGTGGAGCCAGCAGCCCCCTGCCCCGGGAGCCCTCCAGAGCCCTCAGTGTGGCGGGTGGGCTATGGGGACGATGGGCACAGCGTGCAGAGCGGGGCCATGCATGGGCTGGTGTGGGCTGCATCCCACCAGCCCCATGGTGCCGTGTCTCGTGAGCCCACAGAAGCTCAGACCCCCGCCCAGACCCTCGCCCAGCCCCCTGCCCCTCTCTGCTGCTTCACACCAGACCCCAGCTCCCCCGGGAGGCGCAGGCAGCAGAGCGGGGACCTGCGGGACCCACACTCCCCTCCCACCCTGCCAGAGACGCCGCGAGGCCAGGAAAAACAGGTGGCCCCAAAACCGGGGGGGAACCCAAGGCAGATGGCGAGCCCCACTCGGCACAACCCAGCAAAAGTTTGGAAATGGCTTAAAATGGGTCAGGGACCTACTCTGCCCTTAGTGGGTTTTATTTCCCAGCAAGCAGCCACCAGCATGGGGGGTGGGGGGGGAACGGGCACCCCCATTTCAAACCCACCAGCCGGGATCACCGAGGGGATTTGGGGGGCCCTTGGAGTGACAGCACCGTCGCGAGCCCCCAGCATCCCACCCGCCACCTGGGGACACGGCCACCCTCACCCGCCGTGGGCCAGCAGCCCTCGTCACAGCAAGCCCCCGGCCAACCCACCGACGCCAACCTCCCGCCTCCGCCCCAAATCCATCCTGGAGCCGCTCGGCGGTACCTTTGGGACGCGGGGGACGCTGGCGGGGAGCGGGGCCGGCTGCCTCTCGCCGGGGCTGGCTCTGCGCATCGGCAGGAAGGTCACGGCAGATGGGGAGGAGGGGGGTAAAGATCAGCACGGGGATTAGGGAGGCATATTTAGCCAACCAATGGCTGCCCCGGCGTAACGACTCCTTGGCCGCACAAGGTGAAAACACGACGGTGGAGAGGGATGGCAATAAGCCAGGCGGCCTCGCCGGTGGCGGGGGGTCCCCAGCCTCCCTGTCCCCCTCCATCCCCTCCCATCCCTTTCTCCTTCTCTCTCCCCTTCCCCTTTCCCTTCCCATCCCCTTCCCTCTCCTCTCCCACCCCGCAGTGGATCTGGGAGTGCCATGTGGCCAAGCCCCCCCTGGATTTAGGGTCTCGGGGGGGGGACATGGACACGACACACGACACAGCAGGGACATCTCCCCTCCACCAGCCTTGGAACCCTGCTCCCATCGCTCCTGGGGTGTTTCACCATGGCAGGGGCAGCCCTGCTCCGGGGGTCACACACACTGCGCTGGGGGCCCTAAGGGGACACAACTCCTGTCCCCCTCATTGGGAAGCCCCTGCCCGGGACCACCGTGTCCCCCACCCCGGAGCAAAAGCGTTGGGGTGTGTGTGGGGTGTACAGACAGGGGAGGGGGGCTGTGGGTGGCCCCTCACCTCCTGGCAGGGCATTTTGGGGCGCAAAGGGGACTTTGTGTGTCTCCGCGAGCCCCGAGGGGAGCGAGACCCCCCCCCCGGCCCCCGGAATGGCCGCCGGTGCCGAGGAGCAGCCGCCCCTCGGGTGGGGAAAGCAAGCCGTGCTTGGGAGAACTGGGGGGGCGGCTCTTCGCCCCCAACCCGGGGTGGGACCAGAAAGTGTCGCACGACTGCGGACCCCGCGGAGCCACGGGTGACAATTCCCATCAGGCACCCCAGCGGGCAGCCCCGCGCTCGGGTTGGAGGGGGCCTTCGCGCTCCGCTCAGGCAGCGCCGCAGCCACCCGCGCCGCCAGAGGGGGGGGCCTTCGGGAGGCCGGAAGCGGCGCCGCGGCGCAGGCGCCCTCCTTTCCGCTCTTGGGCCCGTCGCCGCCGCCACGGTGAGGCCGCGCTCCGGGCTCGCATCGGCCTCGCATCCCCGCCATCCCGGGGCGGCGACAGGGGCCGCTGCTCGGCAGCGACGGGGAGACACGGCCCGCCCCCCCGCCAGGGGATTTCCGCGATGAGGGGGGATCTAGGCCCGAGTTGGCAGGGCGGGAGGGAGCGGCGGGCACTAGGCCGCGGGGGGGTCCCGTTACCGGAGAGGCCAGGCCTTGGGGCTGGGGGGCCCTGTGGTGGGGCGGCTGCTCCAGGCTCCCCCACCCATGCTGCGGGGACGGGCCGCGGCGGGAGCGCACCGGAGTCCCAGCGGTGGCAGCGGGGCCTTCCGCCTCGGGAGCCTCCCGTGGTGAAGGGTCCCCACCGGCCCCGGGGCGCCGAGCCCCAGCCGGACCGGGGCTGCGGCTGGCGAGGGTGCCCCGCTGCTCAGCCAGAGGATGAGAGGCTTCCTGCGCTCTCCAGTGAAGTGTGTATGAGCAGAGCCACGGGTGGAAGAGCCGGAACAGGCCCGACCCCGAGCTGGGTCTCCCCCCCCCCCGCCTCAGCCCTGGTCTCGGCCGATATCGGAGGCTTTGATGTCTTCCATGCGGTGGTGTCATCTACTGTTAAAGAGTGACAATTGGGACTGCTCAGTTTTCCTTCACAGGAAAACAGGGGGAAGGGGCACCTGCCCAGCTTCTAAAACTTAGCTTGAGCAGTTCTTACAGGAGACACTGATCTGTGGGGGTTTACTTAGGCTTTTCATACAGTGTTGTTATTTCATTACTTCTGGTAGACTCCCAAGCACACTTATCTTAAACCAGCAGTATTTACTGGCTACTCCTTACTTGTTGTTTAGATGTTGATGCCCAAGAAGAACCGAATTGCCATCTACGAACTCCTTTTTAAGGAGGGAGTGATGGTGGCCAAGAAAGATGTCCACATGCCGAAGCACCCCGAGCTCGTCGACAAGAACGTGCCCAACCTCCATGTCATGAAAGCCATGCAGGTACGGAGGCCGGGGCCGGGCCTCGGGGCACACGAGGTCCTTGTGTACCTGTAAATAAACACTGTCAGACGTTATCAAATATTATCAGATGTATTGCATTTACTGGTTTTTTTTCTCATTTACAGTTCTTTTCCCATTTTACTGTTTCCTCTTTGATTTATTGTTCCCCACAGACTGTAGAAGGTTATTTTTTTGTTGAAGCCTATCTCTAGCTCGGTTTTTGAAGCTGTGATACCTCTGTGTGTGACAGCCTTGTATTTTCTCACAGTATAGGAATGATGCTGTCATTTTGTCCTGTGAACGTTTATCCATTTCTACATTTTTATTCCCCACATGCCCTAATAGGCTCCTCTGTTCCTAAAAACATCTGGTTGAGGGTCTTGTTGGGAGATGTTAAATGGTGATAAGGATCGTACGTGAAGTAACTTGAGGATTCTCTCTCTAGTCTCTGAAATCCCGTGGTTATGTGAAAGAGCAGTTTGCCTGGAGGCATTTCTACTGGTACCTCACCAACGAGGGCATCCAGTACCTGCGGGATTACCTTCACCTGCCCCCGGAGATCGTCCCCGCCACCCTGCGCCGCAGCCGCCCGGAGACTGGCAGACCCCGGCCCAAAGGTAAGCGCTGCTTGAGCAGAGGCTGCTGAGGCAGCAGGGGGAGGGAGGGGAAGGGGGTGGTGGACACACAGCTGAACGTCACCTTCCAGCACAGGCTGGCATGAGTTGCTGTGATTTTTTGGATGTATAAACATCAATAGACCAAGGAGGTATGTATAGGTTTTATTGCTTGTGTGTTTGGGACTGGTCTGGTGGCCACTGGCCTACTGAAAATTAGGAGGGGGCTAGAGAAAGCTGTTTGACTGACTGGAGGAAACTATTTGAGTGTGGGACTTGGCCTTCTCTGGTAACAGAGGTGCTGTGAGTGGATGTGCTGAAGCCACAGGCTGTGGATTGAGGTGCCAGATGGGGCTGAGGTCTGAGATGAGGGTGTCTCTAGCTGCCAGGGCTTCTCAAAAACAGTTCTTGTCTTTTGGGTAGGGCCTGCAGCAATCACTGCAGCTCTCCCTCAGGAAGGGGAGAGCTAATCCCTAGTCCTGCAGGTACAGAGAACCTTGTCTCTGCCTGGGAGGGCTGTTTTGTAAAAGTTGAGTGGCCTTGGCTAGGATTGCTGAGATAGGAAACAAACTTGCATTGGGATGTGGCACAGGATTCGATGGCTAAAAGTGCAAGCTGAGCCTGGGCGCTGGATGTGCTTCTTCTGTGGTACCTGGGGTCAAGGTGGATACCCACAGTCCTGGCTTTATCATGTACACTTAACGAGCTGTTAGACAAGTCACATTATTAAAGCTACCTTCACTTTTAAAAGGGTTTACAACAAATATGTGTGCTATGTTGGGCTTGTGGTTCTGATTTATTTTTTTTCTTGGTGGGTTTTTCATACCCCAAAGTGAAGGAGATGCTGGTTGTGCAAACAGATGTAACAGATGTGTTGCTGATGGTGACTTCTCAGATTGCCCACAGCTGCCTCTGCGCAGGCACCTCCCTCCAAAATGTGTTGTAGACCCACCTGCAAATGGCTGAAACATATTTCCAGAAGGTGTTCTCCTCTGATTGTAAACAGCAATGTTAACTGATAAAGTTTGGGTTGCAGACCTGCCTGTTTAGCCCACACAAGGCAGAAGCTACACTTTTTCCTTGTGATCCTTGATATTGGCCTATGAATGGCTTGTGAGCTGTTTTGATATCCTTTGTGGTGGGCAAAGTCATAGAGTAGTATAGTATAAATAATGTCTTGAAGCCACCCTGCCTCTCAGTTCAGTTCTGGAAAGATTACTGCATTCCAAGCTAAAAATTCAGAATAGGAAGGATGGTTACGTTGATTGTGTGCATTTCAAAATGCTCTGCAAAATCCCTTCTGCTTGGTTTTCCTGGTTTCCTGTTCAGAAGCAAAGAAGCAACACCACAGTGCAGAGCAACATGGATTGTAAAATTGCCCAGAAGATCTCTGGGGAAATCAGAATTTCTGGATACTTGGAGGAAGGAGAGAGTTACTGCAGTTGTGGTTGGCAGAAGAGCATCGCTGGGTCTGTAGGGGAAGGAAGTGTTTGTTCTCCCTCAAGGCAGGAGGTGGTGGGTCTGTGCCTTGTGTGGAGCCGCCTCTTGTGTTTACCAAGAATAGTGTTGTAGGATGTCATCCTGCCCTTAAAGCAGGACTTGCTCTGTGAAAGGAGAATCCTACATGACAAAGCTTATTCTGGTAGATGGCAGGAGCCTGCTCTTCCTGCTTCTGAGCTCATTGTATCCTGTCCCCAAGTAGAGGACACTGCACCGGGGACAGAGGCTGTGGGCACGGGTTGCTGAGAAGTTCACCTGCAACTCCTGCAGCTTGTTTTTCAGCCTGACAAAACTGCAGCACCATCTGCTTCAAAGGAAGGAATTGCATGGAAACTAGGGAGATGACAGTTTCTTTGATCTCTGAGCAGCTTTGGATGTTATCACATTTGCTCTTTGGATGTTGTGTTTATCCAGTGAGCTAAAGAAACTGCGTATTAATGGGAGGATGGGGCTCACAGTTCCTGGCTAAAGCTTGCTCAGGGTTTCTGCAGCGAGGAAGCTTCACCTTGCAGCATCACTGCCCTGTGCAGTGCCAGTGACCTCCACCAGTCTGCACCTCAGCAGGGTTAGCTGGTGGGGCTGCCCAAATTGGCTGTTTCTGGGCTGTTTGTCTGTGGATTACCTGCTTTAGACTGCAGCAGAGGAGAAGTCGCAGAGGTGTGTGTGGATGGTGGTGCAGAATCCAAGCTCATGGGTCTTGCTTGATCTCTTGGGGTGTTGGGGCCTTTTCTGGTACTTCCATGCCGTGCTATCGACTTTCTCCAGTAAGGCTTGGTAGAAAAGCTGGAAGAGTCTAAAGCAGGTTTTAGACTACTGCATATTTGATATTTGCAGTCTGTTACAGATGTAATTGAACTGTTAGAAATTAAGAATGGAAAGATCTGAAGTTAAAAAAACATAATCCATTGGTGAGGGGTTGTACTTTAATGGTTTAACCTGACAGAAAATAAGGACATAGAAGCACTCGGAAGATAAGCTGATCTGTGCACATTGTTGGGTAGTGTTTCTCTTTGTAATAAAAGTATCTATTTTAAGAAGTGTTTTTTTGTATGGGGAAAACTAGTGCCTGCAGTGTATATCAAGCCTGTAGAACTGCCTGTTTGATGTTTCTTGCAGCGTGCATGAGACACCGTGGTGGCCCAGGCAGCAACTGCCCCTAAATGTGTCTCAGTGCCTGGTGCTGAGGGAGTGTATTTCATCTTCCGTGCTCAGGGCGAACCCTGTAAGGGGTTGGCAGTTCCACCACATCTGTTTCTTTCCTGCACGTGTTCTGTCTTGATATTAATCTGATGTTACATGGATAATCGGCTCTTAGTTTTATTAATCTATTCCATTGTGGAGGATTTGTGATACCGATAGCGTAGCTGTATTTTAGGTTGGGGTCAGAATGTCGTGCCATTTGCAATTTAGCTATGAACAAGCTTGTGGGATGTGACAGATTCCCTGTATTTCTGATATTATTTTTTATTATAATCATTAATTTTTTGCTCGTTTCTTTGTTCTTCTGGCTGTTGAGATGAAACTGAGATGATGCTTTAAATGCATTTTTCACATTATTTAACTTTAACCCAAGCACAGTCTGGTGCACTTCAGCAGATTTTACCCTTATAGCAAACTTTTCCTTATTGCACCACTTTTTTTTTGTTTAGATTTGTAACACTGAGCTGCCTGAGGTGTGCAGCTCTGCTGGTAAAGCTAATGGAGGGCTTTTTTCCACCTTGAGCTGGAGGGTCACCCATGGAATGAGTGGGTTGTGTCCCGGGTGAGGGATGTATCTGATGGTGCTGTTTTCCCTTTCAGGTCTGGAAGGCGAGCGCCCAGCGCGTCTCACGCGGGGTGAGGCTGACAGGGACACGTACAGACGCAGCGCCGTGCCACGTGAGTTCCCCTGTGTTGCTGTGGGAGCATCAGGCCGACCTTGCTCTTTGTGCAGCTTATCTCTTTGGGAGGGTTGTCTTTGGTATTGGCTTCCTTTCAAGAAGGGAAGGGGAAAATCAGACTCTTGATGTAACTTAGGCATTTACGCAGCAGAATTCATCTGTATCTGCTTATGGATATGAGTCTTTTCTTGAATTTTCCCAAGCTGGACTGTGGGGTTTTCTCTGGGCTGGATGTCAATAATAGCTATTTTCTATGCTATAATTAACCTCAGCTGTAGTCATGTTTGATTGTAAACCTGTGATTCCAAGCAGGCAGGCTGTACTTGGGGAGTGGATTCTTTGGTTAGTAATGGTGAATAACTCCTCCTTCTCTCTTTTCAGCTGGTGCTGACAAGAAGGCTGAGGCTGGTGCTGGAGCAGCCACTGAATTCCAGTTTGTGAGTATTTGCATTTGAGATTTGCTTTTTTTAATGAGGCTTCGATAGGGAGAAAGTGGATAGGCCATATCTGCATGGTGCTGCTGAGGGATACCAGCTGGGGTTAGGGATTTGGCTCTGGCTGTGTAAGAGGGGCTGGCAGCCCTTACCCTTTATGCCCAGCTCTGCATCCTGCGTTCCTCTTGAGTAAACTATGTGGTGGCCAAGCTGCTGTGACGGGAAGCAAGTCGAGCTCTCTAGAGGAAACGCATAATTTTATGCTTTCGAAATACACGAATTTCAGACATGATCCACAGAGCTGGCTGGGATGGGTTGATCTTGTTCTTAGGCTCACTGATCTGGTTAACCTGTCTCAGGTAGCTGGTCCCTAACAGATCAGTGTTAGGCTGTGCTCCCAGCTTTGATAAGCAGGGGACACTTACCAAAGTCATGCAAAGCTGAGGAAAGGCAGGTAGCTCTTTTATGGTGTTGGTGGTTCCTGCTGCCATGTATTTGCCACTGTCACTTGCTTAATACGGTGACTTCTAATGCTCTTCCTTTTCTGTTGCAGAGAGGTGGATTTGGTCGTGGACGTGGTCAGCCTCCTCAGTAGAACTTCCTGCTCATGTTTTGTGTATAATAAAATAGGTGAAAATGCCACCTGGGTTGCATCACCGCGTCTTATTTAAGTGCATAAATCTGGAGCTCACAGAGAGGTGACTCAAATCTTTGGCATGTGTAACTACTGTAGTGGAATAACTTGTGATTAGAAGCAGGTTATAGGAAGGAACTTTGTAGGTGTGGTGGTTATTGATGTAGGGTTTCCCTTGTTTGTAGAGGTGGTTCTTAGGGAGGAATAAGGAGCAGAAGCACTGCAGGCAGTCTTTCTACTCTGCTCAGGAAGGCACTCATTTCTGGTGATTCCTAGTAATGCAGTAAATCTGGGCTCAGAGACAATTCTATTTTGCAGACAGAAAACTCAGGCAGTTCAGCTCTGTTGGCCTGAGCCCCTCTGTGGATTGGACACGGCCAGTGCAGGCAGGTGAGTGGTTCCTTTATCCCAGTTCTGAAAGCACTGGGTTAATTAAAGGTGGCTGAAGGGATGGCAGATGGGATATTTGTAACAGCACCTGCTGCCTGCAGCTGAGCAGAGCCGGGGAGCACAGGGTCCCCTGCAGTGTGCAGCCTACCAGTAGATGTCACCCGCCAACTAATAATGGGATGATGCTAATTAGGAATGGGTTTCTGTAGCCTGGTAAATGGTACCTTGTTCAGGGCAGACTTAATATTATACAAGTGCTAGACACTAACCCAGGGAAAGGAGTTTCTTCCAGTCCTGGCTTGGGGTGAGGGAAATGGTGGGTATGAGAGGATTTTTTTATTTATTGATTTTATTTCTGGGGGGGAATTGGAACTAGGAAGAGCTAGATGTTTCAAATCTTTGTTATAACTGATCCATCTGGCTCCATTGATGTTTGTAGGTTGCAATTTAGCTAAACCTAATCCAGACTAGCCTTGTTCTTAATGGGAATGTGCATTAAAGCAGCTCTTTCTTCAGCTTTGCTGGTGATATTCTTGAGCTTTTGGGTTATTTGTGTTTACTGGGGCTTTTTGTTCATGCTTCTGCTTTTTTTTTATCCTGCAGTGTAGTGGTGATGTTCCCACTTGCTGTCACGCAGTTCTAGTTGTGATTCTGTTTGGGAAGCAGACCTTGTGTTCAGCAAAACATTTAGCTTCATGTGAAGTTAAGCAACTATTTCAAATCACTTGGATGACTTCAGAGTGTGGCAATTGCTATGAAGTGCTAAATGTTTTCTGCTGAAAGAACATTTGACTCATTAAAGGGAAGATCCAAATGAGCAAGTAAAGATTGGTTTGGGGGGAAGAACACTAATCGATTCTTGGGCAAGTATTTCTCTTGTCTCCTCACCCACCAGCCTGTCCAGCCCTGGGATGGGAGCTCTGTGGGGAGGAGAATGGATCCATCCTCACCCTCTCAAAGCTTGTGAGTGCTCAGGGTGTGAGGCACCGCTGTCAGCCACGTCTGCTCTCTGGAGGGTGCCTCTAGTGGGATCCACACCTGGAAAAGAACCTTTTATTCAGTGAATACACAATACCAGAAGACATTAAAGGCTTTTTGGCTTACCCTCCGTTTTTGACACTCTTGTGGAGCGAAGGCTGGGCTGCTGATGCCAAACCAGAGTGGGCAAGTGCCACCCAGGGAAGCAGTTGCCACTTTGCTGGTTTTTCCTCCTTCACCCTCTCAAAGCTTGTGAGTGCTCAGGGTGTGAGGCACCGCTGTCAGCCACGTCTGCTCTCTGGAGGGTGCCTCTAGTGGGATCCACACCTGGAAAAGAACCTTTTATTCAGTGAATACACAATACCAGAAGACATTAAAGGCTTTTTGGCTTACCCTCCGTTTTTGACTCTCTCGTCTTGCGGAGCAAAGGCTGGGCTGCTGATGCCAAACCAGACTGGGCAGGTGCCACCCAGGGAAGCAGTTGCCGCTTTGCTGGTTTTCCTCCCGGGGGAGCACACAAAGGGGGGCAGAGGGGCTGTGTGGGGCTGGGCTGTGCCCTGACACCCCTAGGGTGCAGTGGGGGGCTTGCAGGCTGCCTCCTGACATCGTTCCCTGAGGAGGGACTTGAAAATAGTCCACAAAAGGCCTGTGGAGAGTGAGGAGTGATAGTGGGGGGTCCTTCGTGTGCCCCCCCATGAGGCAGCTCTGTGCTGAGGCCCCCCAGCTCTCAGAGCCCCCCCCTTCCCTTCAAGGACCCCGTCCGGGGGTGCAACCCCCCCTCCCCTTTGTACAATGGGACCCCCGCAACCGCTCTACGCCACTGGCGTAACCCGCCCCCCCCCGCCTTGCGCAAGACGGGCATTCTTCACTCCCCGGCGTCTGCGCGCTTTGCGTAGAGCCGCTGTCAAAGCTCAGCCATGTGCGCTGGGGGCCGGCGCCGCCCCGGCGCCTTTTGCGTAACCGGCACGAAGCCGCCTTATTCTGGAAAGCGGCCTGCGCCCCTGGCGCAGAGGGGCTCGCGGCGAGGCGGAGGGAGGAGGCGGAGGCGTGGTGGCGCTGTCTGCGCGGGGGGAGCGATTCTGGAAGCCGGGCTGCGTTGTCTGCGTGGCGGGCGTCCCGTGAAGCGGCAGGGGGCAGCCGCCGCCTCCCCCGCCCGGCGGCTCTACGCCGTTTGCGTAGCGTGCCCCAAGATGGCGTCGCGGTCGTCGTCGTCGGCGGTGGCCGGAGTGCTGGCAGCGGCGGCGGAGCGGCTGGAAGTGAAGGGAGGGATGAGGCGGGCGAAAGGCGGCAGCGCGTAGCGGGGCGGCTCCCGGCCTGCGGGAGACAGAGCGGAGACCGAGAAAGAGACTGTCGCGGTCCTCCGGCCTCCTCCCCCCTTCCCCGCTCCCCTCAGCCCCAAGCCGCCCCCTCGGAGCGGAGGATGATGAAGCTCAAGTCCAACCAGACGCGCACCTACGACGGGGACGGCTACAAGAAGCGGGCGGCCTGCCTGTGCTTCCGCAGCGAGAGCGAGGAGGAGGTGAGGGAGGGCCGGGGGGAGCTGGGGAGGGCGGTGGGGGACCCCCCGACAGCCCCCCGGGTGTGACTTGATTGCAGGGGGTGTGAATTTTTCTATATGCCATTAAGCGTCGCTGGGAAAGTTGGTGTTTCTCCCCCATCCCGCCCCATATTTATTTTTTTTTTATTTCCTCTCCGCTAAACATGAGAAAAATGCCCAGAATGAAATGCTGGTGGGGTGGTGGAACAGTCTGGTAAGGAGTGTTGTGGCACGGGATGGGGTTTGGCAGCGGAGGGGACCGACCACGCTGGCAGAACTTCAGTCCAGCGCATCACATGAGATGGGAGAGGAAACCTGACCTTGGATTTATAAAAAGAAACTGGGATAAAAGGGGACTGATGGAGTGCCAGAAGTTGCTGTCCAGAGAGGCTGGGGAGGAAGTGGGAATTAAAGGTAGATTGGTTCGTTTTAAGAACGGCTGTGTTGCTAAGTGGTGGTATTGTCCGTGAAGTTAAAAAGAGAAACTTTACTCAGATGGGCAATTTTTCACTATTCTTGTTTAATATCTCCATAACATGGGCTCAGGGTACGCAGGGCAAGCTGAGCTGCAGGTCTCTCCTTGCTTCTTCTGGAGTCAGGCATACTTCATTTCATTTACTGGTTCCTGAGTGGCTGTGCTAAAGTCTTTGTTCTCCTGATTATCATATTTGTAGCTACAGGAAATCGGAAGGGAATGCAGACAGTTCACTGGAGGAAAGTAAATTAGCATACTGTTCAGTTATTATTTAACATGGTAAAGGAGGCTTGACAAACCCTTTGTAGCTGTGCTGTCATGGTGAAGAGTGTCAACATCTCGAGCATAAATGGGCTGAAAAGAAAACAGTAGGTTTTGGTGAAGCATTGGTTGTAGCTGGTCCTTCCCAGTGACTTTCAGGAAATTTGTGCTACTTTGAACTACCTATGAAGAAGATTGTAATCATGTTGTGTAATGATACTGGGGCTAATCAGCATGGGAGGTTGAAGGCAGCTGAGTTTCCTGATGTGATTTTGCACAATTTGTGAGGCGAGTGTGGCAATTCTTCTCAAGAGTTAGATGCTTGACCATGTTTGATTGCAGTATGGTTGAAGGTAGAAATGTAATTGTAACAGCTACCTGGTGCTTCTGACTGGTTTGTTGGTCGTTATTTTATGGCAAATTTGTAGCAGCACACAGGCTCCAGTTTACCCCATGGTGGTCTGTTGTGTCTTCTGCTGGTGGGAACCGGTGTCCTGAGCTCTTGCGGTGTCGGTGACGCAAAGGTTTGTTAACACGGTAGTTTCACAACACTGACCTGAGATGGTCAAAGAAGGAAAAGTAACCTCGTTGTAGAGGCATAGGAACTTGTGACAAATTACTTTCAGTGGAGGTTAAGCTGGTTAGGTTTGGTCAAGGTTGAGCTTTAAAACTGTCTTTATGTCAAAGTTGAGTCTGTGTTGTGGCTTGCAACAACTTTCAGTGGGTTGAAGAATCTCATTGAATTTAAACTGGTACAGTTTGAGGCTTTAGTTCCTAGGTAAGACCTAGAGTAGAAAAGTCTGTTGCCTGTTCCAAAGGCAGGAGCTGAGGGAGCTGTCTCCCTGTGCTAATTGTCCCTTCTCATCTCCATGGGGCTGTTGCGAAGGCTGCACGTGAAGCTCTGGAAAACTCTGTGTGTGTCCTGGCAAGAGAGGTTCTCACCTCATTTTCACACTTGGGCTTTGGTCACTATTGGTGTTCGGCCTTATCTCTCATCTCCTCAGTAAAATCAGGTGGTGTGTTGTATTGTGTGTGACACATTAAGGAGCACTGATTGCTTTGTAAATGATGCAGCATGGGATGTAGATTGGTTTCCTCAGGTATGTGTGTGTGTGCTTTTTTGTAAGTGAGCCACAGAAATAGGGGAGCAATGAATTACGGGTTTGGTTAATTCTCAGCTGGCCTTCTGAGGACATCACACAGCCTTTCAAACGCTGCATTTATTTATGGTAGCTGTGTATTTAATGCAGAGCTGAAACTGCATCCTGTGTTCTCATCTGTTCCGTACCTACTGCAGTAGCTGGTCATTAAGTGGACTTTTCAAGGAATACATTTAGGAAAGTTATTATCAAGTCAGACCATACTAAACACACGCCAGAATGGACTCCTTTCACAGATACTGCTCTTGATCTTAATCAAAAGGCCTAGAAGCCATTTAAATTGTGCTTATATGGACTACTGAAATCAACAAGCAGGAAACCTTGATTTTTGTTTCTCTTTCTAATTATTTCTTAGGTTAATTCTCATTTGTTGGCACGCGTTTAAAGTTTAATTTGGGAGAAATCTACTCATCTAATCAAAAACAACAAAGGTGTTATCTGTACACATTTAATTATATGGTTTAACATGTCTGTGAGACTTCTCCAAGAGAACGAGAGAAAACAAGAATAATACAAATTTTTTTTTGTACTACTGACATATTTTGTTATTGATTACTTCAATTTAAATGGAAATTGAGATCTATTTCAAAGGCCTCTCCAGGGAGGGGAAAAAAAAAAGTCCAGAACCAAAGTATGTTAGTTAAAGATCTATTAAAATCTTACTGTTTAAAAAGAAAAGAGAGGGGAAAAAAAGTGTGTTTTGATAAATAATTTAAACTTGCTGTATTAAAGTATTTTTTTTTTCTAGGACTGGCTGTTTCTGGTTACTGTTTCTTTTAAGCGCTTAAGAAATAGTAGATCTGAGCTCTTGCATTTCTTCTTCATTCCCTGCTCTGGATTTAAAACCCCATGTTTTCTCCCTTTTTGAACCCCTAATTAGTTCCTGAATTAAACAATGAACAAGCAGAAATAAGAGAATTTCTGTTTACACTTACAGAGGAGGCTACTCTTTTTCTTTTTAGGTGTTTACCCCCTAACTCTTCAGTTCATTGGTATAATTTTCTTTAAAATCTTAGCAATCAATGGAGATTGCTAAAACAGCCTGTCTTTGGTTAGGCGTTAAATTTGCAAATAAACACCCTTAACATAATACTACTTAACTTTGTTTCTTTTTTAGTTTTTAAGTGGGTTTTTTTTTTCCCTTATGCCGCTCAAGTTTGCAGATTTTCTCTGTATTACATTTGGAAGCTACTACTTTTGGACATGAAAGAAGCTCTGGAACGTTTTTGGAAGCCCAAACGTTGGCTGAAAGGATGTCTTTTGTTACATATTCCTTTAAAAAGCAGTACAGGGAGAATTCATTTAAACCTGAATCTCAAATGGAGCAAGAAATACACTTCTTAATTGGGCTGTGTGGAAAAAAAGCTGTGTCTGTGTTGTTTCCTAAACAGTCACCCACCACCGAGTGATGTCTCTTTGGGCAGGAGGGAGAACAGGGGAATCAACAAGATTAATTCAAAGAGAGTGTGAACAGACTTCAAAGGACCTTTCGGCAACCGAACGCCAGGACTCTGCTATTTTCATCTTTTCAAATGGAGTAAACTCCCTTGATATTTGCTGCTCCTGCAAAAATGGGGAAGGAGAGTGTGCGGATCAAGAGATCCCAAGTCTTGTGCTATCTCTGAAATCGCTCCTTTTATTGCTTGTGATGGCAGTGCCTCTCAATATTGCTGTTATGGTGTTATTTTTAAATAACACACGTTTTTTTTTCTGTGTGTGGACCGGCTGTTTGAATGAGGAAATGTTCCAGAAAATTTCACTAATGTCTTACTATTAAGAAGCAGATGGAGGCCTGCTCAATGGCAGCATCTCGGTGTTATATTTTAACAGAAGTAAAAAGGGAACCCTTTGGCTTTAAGTCCCGCACTGGTTGTAGCTACAGGTTTAAGCATGCCTGCTTTGTAGCTGGTGAAAAGACAAGCTGCTCATTAACAACTGGTATTTTTAAAGACTTTTTGGAGGAAATGCTTGGGGAAGAATAGGATCCGGGATTGGTCGTCTTTTCTTAATTGTGAATGAAGCCTAAATTGAGATGAGGAAACAGAACTTTCACACAGGGCTGGTGAGCTCCCTGGCTCTGCCGCGCTCTGCGCTCGCCAAGCCAACACGGTCACCCGAAGCTACGGTTATGTAGCCCCACAACAGCTTCGGTTGGGAAAGTAATTTGAATGCAAACTAACCCTTTTTCTTTTTTCTTGCTTTTCCTGGGTCAGTTTTAAACCGGGCTGTGATGTAATCCAGCAGTTCTCAAATTTGAACTGAAGGCTCCGTTGATGATCACACCGTGTTCCTGGGCCATCCTTTGTGCCTTTGCTTCAATATAAAAATAATAATAGCTAAAAACACTTGCGAGTGCTTCACTGTTGGGACGTAAAGGGAGCCCAGCATCATATGATCATCCTATTTTTCATGGAATGTAGTCTCAGAATCTCTGTTCCGATGGTTTGGCTTGATTCTGTACGTTCCCTTTGGCTACAGAAAAGGGTTGTGGTTGAAACCAAGTAAAAGTTTTCCCTGGCTGGTGCTAACACATCACAACATCTCCTGTAGGATATAGGCCAGCTTAGATACGGTTCTCTTGCTTGTGCCTCTCCTGTCCCTCTCCACTGTGTCTGTAACTAGTTTTCTCCAAGAGCAAGAGTAGAAACCTTCACAAAACCTACCGTTCCTCTTAAAAAGTGTTTTCTAGTCTTCTTGTGAAGGCAGCTTTCATAAAAGGTTTTACAAGTGATTCCATGATCTCTTGTAGTTTCCCAATCTACAAAAGAATGAAAATTGTTAAATTTTCACTTAATTTACTGGAAGCTCTGTAAGCTGTTGTGAAATTGAAGAATTGAGTCAGTTTTGTTCTGCTGCAACTCAGGGAAAGTGATGAATATGGAAAGCAGGAGAAAGTGTACTCCACCCCTGGATTTTGTTGAGAAGGTCCCAACAGCGGTGGCCCCTGTCTCTTCTCAGCACAACACTTCTCTGAATCCCTTTCCTCTCAGATTCAGTTATTGCTTGACCAGAGGTAGCTGGTTTTCCTGTCTTTTTCTCCTCACTTGTTGTGTCCTGTCCCCCTGTGTTTTTTAAATAAAAACACATGATTAGGTCTCTGACTTGATTCATCTCAACACCCTCCAGACAAATGTGGAGGCAGGTAGAGGCAGTTGTGGGGTGTTATCAGCTGGGACTGGTGGCAAAGGATCTGATCCTTCCATGGATGGTCTCCCGAGCTCTGGAAAAACAACTCTTCCCCTTCTCAGTCAAAGGGAAACGATCGTGCGCTTGGATTTTATCTTTATTTATTGATATCAGGAAAATTATCCTGATGTGCATATCTCTGCGATGGGGGAAGAATTGAATAGAGCAAAATTAAGAAACAATCAGTGCTACGTTGTGAATAGTAAACATCAGTGTTCAGATGCCTGTGTAGCATCCAGCAACTGGGAAGCAGGTACTCAGGTTCTTTAAACAGCAGTTCTTTTTCAGTTTAACTGGGAGACTGACTGTGCGGAGTGGTCAAGGACCTTTCATGTTTTGAGTGTATTTATATCAGAATTTGTGTCTCTGTAGCTGTCCTTGTTGTGCAGTGGATAATGCACAGTAACTCTTTGTTCTCAGAAATTTCACGTTAACATGTGAAATTCAGAGGGATTCAATTACCTACTGGATAGATTTTTTTTTAAGAGGCTTCAGATGGTTTGAATGTTATTTTCATTCGTATTGACTTGGGTGGTTACTTTTTCTTGTGTAAATACCATATATTGATGTTATGTGTAGAATTAACTGCTTATATTTGAAAAGCTTCTCAAGAGTTTTCATGGCTGTAGGGTTTTTGCATGCTTTATTTTATGAATAGGACTTGTTAATCAAAACAGTAAGTGTATACATATGCAACTGCTGACATCCAGAGTCATTTGGTCTGTGTAAAAAAGACCAAAATACTCCCTTCATTTCTTTTTTTTTTGAGAAAAAAAAGGCAGTTTAAAAGCTAACATTCCTTCTGGAAAAGCTCTGCCTGGATGAGTTGTGTAAGTACCCAGTGGTCAACAAACTGGTTTTGACAGGCAGAAATGGGTTATCGGTTTTGGGGTCTCTCTCTGGGAGTGTCTTCCCTTATCAACCCTCCGCTTCTGAAACAAGCGGCGGCTGGTTCGGGCATTTCAGCCCTTTTCTCTGTCCTGGCCCTGCTGTGAAAGGCAGGTCACAGATAACTTTTGTGGTTATCTAAAACGTAATTTGGATGGAGGGAGAGGGCCCCGGCTCGCGGTGTTCTCCGGTAAGAGCGAGCAGTCACTCTACAGACACAAGAAAACTGTAGTAACAGTAACATGACCCTTGGTATTTTGAAGCCGGAGTGGCAGGGCAGTACGTGGTGATTTATTAGTGTTGTTCTAAGAAGCAGCTTAAAAACCAACAGGATTTTCTGTGTTTTTTCCTCTATGGTTATAGTACTGTAGGTGCGATCCAAATGGCTTGGAAGGACTTGAACTTCTTCCAGTTTGCCTCTCACTCCTTTTTCAAGAGTTGTGCTTTACTTTTGTCAAGCTGTAGCGCGAGTTCTTTCTCCTTCTAGCTTTGTGCCACCAATTCCCTGCCTCCAGGTTCCAGGTACCACTTTGTAGGTTAAATCTGATTTTCCCATGGAACAAGGTGCAGGAGAGAAAATAACACTTGTCTGAGGAAATGGATAGTGTTGAGGAATAGTGAGGACATGCTGTCATGGTCAGGGGAGGGTTTTTCTGTGGCTTGTGTGTATTCCTGTCATAGCTAAAGGCACCCTCAGGTTTAGAGCCGGCTGTAGCCTCGCTGACCACAGGCTGTACTTGCAGCTCCGATGTGCTAACTCCGTAACGTGCCCTGCATAGCAAGAGGGTGGGAGAAGCCCTTCTGTGAGCCTTGGCGTGTGTGTTTAAACCATCCTGCCTTAGCAGTTTGGCAAAATGCGTGTTTTGTTCTGGTGTAATTGAGGCCATGTTTCTGCTGCTTAAATTAGATGAATTTTTACGTGGCTTTGCTCACTATAGTGGTTTTTTTTCCCCCTCCTGCTCCTCTTGAACTCCATTTATCAGCGTATGTTGTTGTTAGTGTTTAGAGGTGGTTTGATGTGGTCGAACTGACATCCCAGTTTTGTCAGATATAAAAGCATTAAGTAGAGTAACAATAATATATTGGGATTGTGAGAACGTTGTGTTAACTTTGAGTAAAGCATAAAAGGTCTTTATTATGCTGGACACAGAGCTGCACCGGCTACAGTATCCTGGCTGGTCATAGGGCAGAGTCGCTAGCACAGCTAAGCTCCAAACTCCTGAATACAGAGACTCTTATTAAATTGAAACTTTCAAACAAAGGCAGATTGTACAGGCGAAAATCATTGAAGTCAGCCATCTTCTCGGCCAGTCTCCCTACAGCCTCTTAGGAGATCTGTGGTATTTTCTCACAGTCCTCGTTCTGATAAATAACACTAAAGTGTGAAATGAGTTTAACCATCGGGAGGTTTGTGCTTTAGTCGCTGCGCCAAATACATGATTTTGTGGCTTAATATTGGGAGCAAACGTGAAAGAAAGCACAGAGGCTGTTTCAGTAGCCAGTAGCTTATAGATTGGCTTTTGGCAGCAGAATGCTGGCTGGGCCAAAAAACCACATATTTAACATCTTGTCTCCTGTTTATTCTTCAGTCTGCCAGCTTGATTGTCCTTAGGCTGGCGCGCGTGGGCAGGACTGTCTTTTCCTGGAAGCCTGGAAGGTTCACAGCTCATTTTCTAATAACGTTGTAGCCCAGCGTCTAATAATGCTGTAGCCCTTTTTGTCTTTGCTGTAACGCTTCCGTGGAGCTTCTTTCTAGGAATCGTGTTCCTTACAGCATAGCTACTCTTGTTTTATTTATGGGTGGTGGTGGTTTGAATCCTCCATAGCGTGACAGAACCTGGGAATCTCTCAATATCAGTTCTGTTCACTGAGAATTAATTCTCTGCCTTATCTTGGTTGCCCAGTTTTTTGCTTTGTGGAGCACCATTATTTCTTGGGGCGGGGGGGAAGAAGGGAAAAAAACCACTTTATGTGAACACAAGTTTTGTGTGCAGTTAGGTTGTCTTAAGGTCAACGTGTATCAGAGACGCCCAGATTTATCCCGGTGACAAGCTCTTTTCCCCTTTTCCCATGGAGCCCTGAGCTCCACGTGTGCCTTAGATGTCTCGGTGTGTTTCCTGTCTCCTCCGGGGAGACTTGGTGGGCTGCTCTGGATTTGTTTGGGTTTTTTGTTTGCACGCCGCTTTGAAGGTTGCTTACCATGAGGGCTACAATCTAGCCCTGTTTAGGAGCCCCTGCTGTCCACTTCAAACCTTGCTTATTTTTCTAACCTTTCTCTTATTTCATTGATTGTGTGTGAGAGCTACTTCAGGGCTGCCTTGTGCATTGCCAGAGAGGCTTGTGTTGCTCATTTCCCTTCTTTGAAATGATGTAATTGTCTTTCAAATCCTGGAAAACAGAACTTGGCCCTGTGACGTGATACCTGCAGGTGCTTTTCCAAAAAGACTGCAAGTCTTGGCTCCAAAATCTGTCCCTAAAACCTTTGGTAGGCCAAGAGTCTCAGTAGCCATCTTAAATACAGTTGCCTGGTGAGAATGAAATGGAAATGTCAGCCTTCCTTTGTGTTTTGGTTTGATTTAAAGAAATAAGACTGTTTTATATATATATTTATCACTGTTTTGATTAAAATCTCTTCTTTAGTGTGTAGTCAAATTAATGTTTATATTTAATAAAGAAGCTAATGAACAAAAATTTAGGTGTTGAGGACACAGGAGCTACCAAGTGGTCCTTTAAAAAACTACACACCTGCACTTTTTATTTCATAGAACTCAGTTGTATTGGAAAATGTTGGGTCTAATTGAGCAATTGAGTAACGATTTTATCACGTTATGTTGTAAAATGAAGGTATAGTTGCCGTTCTCTGTCCTGGCTTTCTGGTGTGGTGTACGTTAACCTTTTGTTATCTCTCATGTTCTGAAACTTAGAAAATAATTCTGACCTCGTTATAGCATAAACTGTTGCATCCCTCTTCTGCCACCTGCTCAGCTGGGATTTTGGTTTCCCCAGGTATCTTACCTTCACCCCTGTAGCTATTGGGGGTAAAAGGTTTGTCCTGAGGAATGTATTTCTTACCTTAGAAAGGGCATTTTGGCTGTTCCACCCAAACCAAATATGGTTTTCACAGAGAGGTTGTTTTTCAGCAGATCTCATTTTCCTGGCTTTGAGGCAGTTTGTAAAATATTTGCATGTTGTTGCCTTGTGAAAACATAGGTTTGGGTTATAGTGATGTTTCTACTTGATCCCTTTGAATGGGTTGCATGTATTGGGACACAGAACGTTTTTAAATGTGTGGTTTTTTAAAACACACCAGTGTCTCACCCTCATTTTGAATTAGGCCCCTTTGTCTTGGGAGAGCTCATTGGTAGCAATATCCTGTTTAAAGTTGTTTTAAAAGAATGACCTTGTAGGGCATGTTTCCTGCTCTCTCTTGATGGGATTTCCTTTTTATTAAACAGGAAATAGTCTGATTACATAAAAGTGTGAGAATGACAGGTTTTTCCTTCCCAGCGAGGGTTGTTCATGTTAATTCTATTCAGAAAATGCCCAACTGCCAGAGCAGCTGAAGTTAATTTACTTTGCCTAAAACTGTTGTTTACACCTAAAAGTTCCTACTGGTGTGTAGCTAAAGCATTGTCTCGATCTGAGCAGTCCAGCAGGCTTTCCTGTGCGAGTCTTTGTACAGGGATTTTCTTACCAGATACTTTTTCTCACAAGTGGAAGGTGGCGGGAGTTCAATGGCATGGAGTGTCCTGTGCTGAGTTTCAAAGATCTGTTTCTACAGCTTTTTTCATTTTATTTTTTGTTTTCCTTTGAGCTGGAACTCTGGACTTGAAATTAGAAATGACAAAGATGATGCTTCTTTACCTGGCAAGAAGATGTGTGTTTGAAATGTTTGTTAATTTTCTTTTAACTTTGCCCTCAGAATCACCTGCTGACCTGACGTTAGGAATTTCAGTCCAGTGTACAGTACTGGGAATGAGTCAGGATGGAGTAAAAGTCCTGTGATAGGAAAAGGTGCTGTGATAAGACGGTGCAGGCCAGGGAGGGCGTTCTGTGCTGAGCCTGCGGTGGCCAAATATTGGCAAACCAGAGGTGGCTGCTGGTGATGGCCCCCGGTTCCAGCCCACGGTACCTGGCTGCGGTCCCAGCCCTGACGGCTCTGAGGATGAAGGAAGTTTACATTCCCTAATTAGGCATGGCTTACGGATCGCGTTTTATATGGAATGGATGTTTGGGAGAAAGGAATTCTGACTTCCTCTTGAAGAAGGCCAAACACCATGGGAGATGTTACTATAAAGACAATGCTGTTCCATTGCAGCCCTAGCCAGAAGACAGCTAAGGCAGTAAGCATCTCCATTAGGAAGCTGCAGAATTAAGGTAGCCCATTCAGCTTAATTCATTTCTAGTGTGCATTTTAATTGCCTTAATTCAATAGACAGACTGGGGAGTGCTCAGGGATTTAAATGGGGTTGTTTGATAAATGATGCTTCTTCACGCATTGCAGGGTTGAGATGTGGGTTCTGAACCGAAGCAGGAATAGGAGGCTTTGGGACATCATTATTGATGGGATCCACAGAAAATTCCTGATTAGAGGAGTGCTGACACTTGAGAACACCGAGTTTAGTTCCAGATTTAGGAAAG
>NW_015090982.1:1085245-1110207 GCF_001431845.1 Calidris pugnax | reverse complement strand
CGGTTCCAGCCCACGGTACCTGGCTGCGGTCCCAGCCCTGACGGCTCTGAGGATGAAGGAAGTTTACATTCCCTAATTAGGCATGGCTTACGGATCGCGTTTTATATGGAATGGATGTTTGGGAGAAAGGAATTCTGACTTCCTCTTGAAGAAGGCCAAACACCATGGGAGATGTTACTATAAAGACAATGCTGTTCCATTGCAGCCCTAGCCAGAAGACAGCTAAGGCAGTAAGCATCTCCATTAGGAAGCTGCAGAATTAAGGTAGCCCATTCAGCTTAATTCATTTCTAGTGTGCATTTTAATTGCCTTAATTCAATAGACAGACTGGGGAGTGCTCAGGGATTTAAATGGGGTTGTTTGATAAATGATGCTTCTTCACGCATTGCAGGGTTGAGATGTGGGTTCTGAACCGAAGCAGGAATAGGAGGCTTTGGGACATCATTATTGATGGGATCCACAGAAAATTCCTGATTAGAGGAGTGCTGACACTTGAGAACACCGAGTTTAGTTCCAGATTTAGGAAAGGTTAGACCAGCCGTTGCCAAAACGTTTATTGTGACCCTTCTTTGGTTTCTGCCTTAGGCTTTTGCTACTCCGGGTTTGAGAGCTGTGCTTTGGACCCCCAGAATGGACCCTGATCTCCTCATCCCAGCGTGGTCTAGCCTGTTGGCCCCTCTCTTTTCCCTTTGCTGAACTGGCATGGTCTGGGTGGCCCTGGAAAACGAAAGATCACTTTGCAGGGTGGTTGGTTGCCAGATGAGAATTTTCAAAAGATAAAAGAGCTGGGGAAACCCTGGAACTCTTATGCTTGTTTTTGTTTCAGAAGTTTAATTTTGAATTCTGTAGGTAGGTTTCCTCTTGGTAATTAGTGCAAATCTTTTCATATCCTACTGGTAAATCAACATTTAGACAGTAAAGCCTGGGATTTTAGTGTCTCCCGCAGTTTAACTTCAGAATGTCTGATTGAAACTGTTACAGCTGGCCTGTAACCTAATTGGACTGGTATGTTGGAAAGTTTCTGGAGCAAGTCGCTTTGGCTGTAAGCTTTGTGCCAGTGAAATGATGAAGTATAGCATGATAACTCTAATGAACAAGCTTTGTTTAGAGAGCTGAAAAAAACAGTATTAGTTTTGTTTTTAGTTTCCGTCTCTGCTCGTGGAGGTATTGCAAGTAGATTTAATAAGCATGGTGTCTTGGGATTCTTTGAGAACATTTTTAGCCAGTTGAGATTGTCAGTTTAGCTTTTTATTTCCAGAAGATGCCAAAACAAAACCTGAACTTGTACGGAACAGAATTACACTGGAATAAAACATGTTTCAAGAAAAACTGCCACAAAGCAGGCATAAGAAAAATGATTCCTGTGGAACCAGTTGAATCATTTTCCTGAGTCAAAAAAAGTCTGTCCTTCCATGAAGCCTTTTCCTTGGGTCCTTAGGTCGTTTAGCGTAGGCTTGTATTTGGCTTATATCTCATTAAAACTTCATCTACACCAAAAGCAAGCAAGTGCTGGCTCCAGGGCAGAACTCTTTGGTGCCTCCTGCATAAGAAGAGTCAAACAGGGAAGTTAAAAATCTTTGTTAAAACAATTGAACATAAATATTTTAATGGCCAGTTACCCACCTTGTGTATGTCGTTAGTGTCACTGCAGAGGCAAAAAGGCCCAAGGTACCAATAAAGTTAAATCCAGCCCCTTCTGCAAAGGGTGAAGGTGCTGAACATCTTCTGTGCCATCTTATGTTGTTGCACAATGTGTATCCCAGGCTGTGGGGACCATGGGGTGTCCCTGCATACAGCAGTGAGCTCTGACAGCGTAAGTATTGTCCTGCTGTATCAAATAGCAGATCGTTGGTTGGGTATGCAGGGGCATGATTTATTCTGTGATGTGCTGGAGCGGTGAGAAGGTAATGACTGAAATCATTTGGAGTGTTGGAGTGCCTTGGTGTCACTGATAATGGAGTTTGCACAGCTGCCTGAAAGGGACTAAAGAAATTGGGAAAAACTGGAGTGTTTTCAAGGACTCATGTTAGATTGGTTGTGTTTGGAGGGGTGAGAGATACAAAGACAACTTCTCCTGTGCCGCTGGGCTCTGGGAAGGACCGTTGCCTTGAGTGTGTCCGTCAGCTCTGCCCTCCTCTCCGCAGGTGCTGCTGGTTAGCAGCAGTCGTCATCCCGACCGATGGATTGTCCCTGGGGGTGGCATGGAGCCCGAGGAGGAGCCCAACGTGGCCGCTGTGCGAGAAGTCTGTGAAGAGGTGAGTGTTTCACAGGAACTGGAGCTTTGCTGCCCATGCATAGCCAGGGCTCTGGGAATTTGTTTTTATCACTCTGGCTTGTTTTCCTTAAAGTGAAGGGGAATATGGTCACAGGCGATATCCACATCAGATGTGGGAGGGAAACCAGAGTCCTAAATAAAGATAGCACAGGAATGTAATTAAGGCTCTTAGTCGGAATGAGCCTCTCCTCGCCTGATACTTTTAACTGAAAATAGATAAAATGAAGCTATAGTCATTTCAATACATGCGATGATATTCTCTGTTTTGTTTTCTCTGTAAGAAGGACAGTTTCCTAAAGAGAACATCGGAAAACAGCTGTGCTTTTGCAGAACTGTCTAATACTTGGGTAGAAAGCAGAAATAAGGCTCTGTGAGCCACTAATGACACTCCAAACTAGGGACCTCAGTTTGGTCTGGTACATATTTTGAATTTTATTGTGATTCTGTGATATTTTGAGTTTTATGTGAATGAGAGAAATTGATCATAGGAGTTAAAAGCAACAATTCCTAATGTGTTCGTGTTTGTTTGTTTTTACTTGAAGCTCTTTCAGAAAGAAATCAAATAGCAGATCAAATACAGATTGATGATCTGTATGGAGAAGGCATATTTTTCTCTTAAAGCTGGAAGAACAATTTTATTCTTCGTAAGGAATTTAAAGACAGCAAATGGTAGTTGACTACATTGTATGTAAAACATGTGTTTAGAATTCACTGCTGAATATTGTCGAATTGGAGAGATGTTTGGATTCAGAAACGATTAAATGGTTATATATGGATGACCAAGTAGGTTCACAGTTAGTTACATAAGGCAGGATTAAAAATGCTTTCAAGAGGGTTATAAATCTTTGTGGTACAGAACAGAAATCAAGAGCTAATTGATGGGACTTGGGAGGGAGCTTCTCCGGTAGTTGCTTTATTTAATTATCTGCTGTATGAAGGTTTTTCTCTGAAGTATCTCTAAATACCTGCTGCTGTCTAACAAAATGCTGAATACTTGGGCCTCTGGACTGATCTAATGTGGCAGTTCCTGAGTTGTGTGTTTCTCTCTGGGTGTTTTTATAATCTAGCAGTTAATAAGAAAGATATGAAAGATTATCCAGTCAACGTTTATTTTTAAAAAAAAACGTCTGTAGGTCCCTCTAGGACTGGGGATTGCTGCTGGCAAATTTTGTTTCCAGCTTGTTATGCAGCTCCTGCTTTTTTAGTAACTCGGCGATCTTTCAAACACATTACAAGCCAAAGTGAGTTTAACCAGAACAATAGAAATATTTTTAGCTGCAGACTCCTGCTTTACAGCCCAATTGTTACTGAGAATTAAGTGATCTGATACAGAAGTCAAGGGTTCATTCAGGAGATGCGTGGCTTCACCTTTCAAATCCTTAAAAAGAAATCTGTATCGACCCTCCCTCTCTGGGGCAGCGCCTTGGAAGAGCCTCTCTCTTTCCGTGACAGCTCGGTGGCTGAAAGGGAGCCTTGGCACGGGCTCAGTCTGCAGCGAAGGAACTGGTTTGGGCTGGCTGAGATAATCCCCTCTCGCTCAGCTGGTGTTCCCTCGCTCACGTGGGCCGGTGCCGAACGAGAATGTAATTCAAACTGTGGCAGCCTGGCAGGGTTGAGTCATTCCCAGCGAAGAAGCACCCATCTCCCCAAATCCCGCTCCACAGTCAACATCCAGAGCTCCCAAAGCAGCAGGATCACCCCAAGGGCTGGTCTCCACCACACCTGGGAGTGGGCCATGCCAGGGCAGGGTGGGAATCTGAAATGGAGCTCTCAGGTGCTGTTACCATAAAGGCTTTCCTGACAGCCCTCTCGTGCTCACAGGAGCAGCCTGTTGTGTGTAAAATTACCTGAGCGCTTCTGCAGCTAACGATGAGCTGACTGACACGGGAGGGGGGAGACACAGGCGAGCTCTTAGACCTTCCTCAGATAGGTTTGTGTTCCAGTCACTGCTTACGATCCACACACACAATTATAATGAACATCAGCTGCCTTAAGCTCCACGAGCTGTTCGCTGGGGAACGTGTGTGCGGGAGGGGAGCGGTGGTTGTATTTACAGCGGTAACGCTGGACGGGGCTTTAGTGCCCCCAGTTTCCCAGCTCGTGCTATTGATTTGGCAGGGGAGGTATTTTAGGAGGCTGCTTGCCGGGCAAATGGTGTCCATGCTGGCTAGTAACCCTCATTCATCTTTTCATGTGAATCTAGGTGTTTTCAGGTAGGTTGTAGCTGGTGCTGATTTCTGAGAAGGTTTGATGTCTTTGCTCCTCTCCTGGGCCAGGCACGTCTGTCCCTCACAAGGGAGCCAGTGCTCAGTGGAGCAGGTAGAGTCTGCTGCTTGTGTTGGGAGGGGGAACATCCAGTTTCCTCCATGTCGATGAACACAAAGTAATTTTTATTCTAAAAGAAGGTGGTTTGCATGCTGGTCAAAGTTATGGAAGAAATTTGTGGACTTTCTTTTGCTGTGGTGTGCCTTTTCCATTTTAATAAGAGACAGTTGGAAGAGCTGGAAAGGCTCATTACCCTTTCAGTTGCTTGTGGTCTTTGAAGATGACAATAGGCTGTTTTTTCTCAATTCATTCTTTTTTGCATGGTATGCATTTGCTTTTTAAAATATGCTTCCCTAAACTAAGATTTTTAGCTTCTGCATTCACTGTTTTAATTTCACCACGTATGTGTCTGAGTTTATCCATGTCATTGCTGGAATAACTGCCATATAAAGAAATCTTTCTCCTCTCTTTCTGACTCTCAGTATTTAGAAGACTGCAAATGAAATGTTGATTCTGCGTGAAACCGGTGATCCTTCTGTCCCGGTTTGAGTTAGAAGTCCTTGTCCTAGTTTGAGATAGTCCTTATCTATATTAATCTGTACTAACACACGTATTAAAGTAGACAGGTACCAACACTTGTCACGCTGGCTGTTGTCCACATGAAATTTGAAGTGACTTGAGTTCTTGGGCATTGTTTTTAGGCATGGCAGCAGTAGACAAGCACATTAGCTCTGAATGAGAGCAGCATTTCAGAATAAAAGCGCTTATTTCTGACAGAATGTTGAAAAATGGCGTAGTCAGTCTTACCCAGCTGTAATCTCCAGGTACGTTCTAAGGTCCAGCTTTGGAGTCCTCAACACAGGAAGCACATGGACCTGTTGGAATGGGTCCAGTGGAGGGCCACGAAAACGATCAGAGAGCTGGGACACCTCTCCTGTGAAGACAGGCTGAGAGTTGGGGGTGTTCAGCCTGGAGAAGAGAAGGCTCCTTCCAGTATCTGAAGGGAGCTACAGGAGAGGTGGGGAGGGACTCTGGATCAGGGAGGGGAGCCCAGGAGGAGGGGGAAGGGTTTGACCCTGAAAGAGGGGAGATGGAGCTGAGATGTGGGGAAGAACTTGTTTGGTGTGAGGGTGGTGAGAGCCTGGCCCAGGTTGCCCAGAGAAGCTGTGGCTGCCCCATCCCTGGAGGGGCTCAAGGGCAGGTTGGAGGGGGCTTGGAGGGACCTGGTCCAGGGCAGTGGGGTTGGAACTCGATGATCTTTAAGGTTCCTTTCAATTCTGACCATTCTATGGGTCTGAAAAAATGCTGTGCCTTTTTAAAATAATCCCTAGCCCCACTGTAGTATAATTTTTGTTTCTTCATTCTTGGATTTTTTTGCTATTGCATTCTCTCCCCAAAATTAATTTTGTGTTAGGAATAAGCGTTTTTTTTTATGGGTGTGAGCAACTGGTGAAGAACATGTTTTAGAAATAGATGCCTTAAATTAAACTTATTATGGAGTGACTTTGAAAAAAGCCTCCACACTCATCTGTTAAACCCAAAGGCATTTCATTTTGCACTTACAGCATCATTCACATCCTGACCTTTAAATACTTAGTAAATGTCAATTTCTATACAATTATGGGAGTGTTAGTCCTGCTTTCTTCATGGGAATCAAAAGCCGGATAAATTGTGCTTGATCTGTGATCAAACAGGCAATTGATGCCAATATAAAAAATAGTCCATCGTGATAGTACTTTGATCTGGTTGCTAGACCTCTTTTCTTTTTTTTTTTCTCTCTTAAACATTCTTTATAAATAATCTTTTCTGTTTCATGCATTTTGTTAGTGATTTAGAATATGAATATTGATTTTTTTCAGCCCTAAAATAGGAAGACTATTTTTAAGGAAAGGATTGTGCATAAGGAAAGGACCAAGGACTGAAGCGATGGTGTTGAACTCTTCCTAGATTTAGTAATATTCAGTGCAAACTGGGGACTAAGTGGATTACTGTTTGTTACCCTGTGTACTCTAACTTCATAAAAATCAGTGCAGTGTCTTAAAATTCTTCGCTTTGTTATGGCATTGCATTTCCATTTCACAAATGTAAAAGCATTTTACTTGGTGGTTGTTGGTTTTTTTTTTTACATTGCAGTGCAGTAAAGAATTCGATGAATAGGTACAACCCTCTGAGACACAGTAGAGACAGCAAGAAAATTTGCCTGGCAGGTCTGTAATTGGTGTCTTTAGAACTTGTCCGAGCTAGCACTCTTTATGGGTGTGATTTACTACCTTCAGTTCTGCGAGTATTAGAACAAAGATTCGGGTGTTTTACCACAGTCCTCTTGCCCAGCAGTAATCTGTAGTAGATGCAGGCTTTGAGCCGAATAGAGCAAAGTAAAATAGCTGAAATTCCAACCCACATTTTCCTTAGCTCAGATGGAAGGAAATAAAAGCTGTCCCTAGGAACAGATGGTGTTGCTGCAGGCTGCTTTTTGCATCTGACCCCAACTTATTTTCAGCTTTGAAACCTGAACCTGCTGTTCTTGGATGTCTTCAGTAATTTTTCTTTATTAAAACAAGTTGTTCCATGAGCAGCAGAACTAGTAAAGCTTCATTTCCTCCCAGATTTCTGTTCCTTGTCCCGAGTGCCTGGCCCACCCCTCTGGCTGCGCGGCAGCGGTTTGAAGTCGGGTGCTGGTGTGGGGCTGTGGCTGTGACACTGATGTGCTCCTGCCAGATCTGTCTTCTCCTCCAGTGAGGGCTACCTCGGGAGCTGGAAACGGATTTGGATCTACAGAGCAGTTTAAAAAAAAACAAAAAAGCTCATTTTGCAAGCTCTGTCTGTCCTCTTTTATACCTGAGTGTGCCTCTTCCTGGGGGAATACTGTCCTTTGATTGATGCTTTATTTTCACACCTGCAGATGGAACAGTTGGTGCTGGTGCTCTCCTACCCGTGTTGATGGGTTTAATAGCATCCTCCTAAGACAGGCGTGTATTTTGAGGATTGCAGCACTTATGATGCTGGGGGGGAACACGTGCCCAAATCAATTGTGCTGGCTCTGCCAGACACTTACTGTTGTGGCCCACAAGGGTGGAGGATACTCAATTCATTTTATTACCGAGGAGAAAATTCCCGAGTCATCTGGTGCAAATTAAGATTTAGATTCAGCTTCAATCCTGGACGAGCCTGTGACTTTGCTTTTAACTTTCCAAGAAAATGCTCATTGTCCTGCAGTGGAAATGAGTCAGGAAGGTGCCGAGGGGCTGGCCCGTGGGAAAGCAAGAGGTACAGAGCTTGCCCAGAGAGGAGCCTGGCAGCTCTGTGTCCCGTTATCTGGCTTGCTTTGTTAGAGAAACAGCTATAGCATATTTTCTTTGTTGTTGTTCTGTGTTAGAAACTTATTGAAGAGGGTAGATTGAGATGAGATCTCAGGAAGAAATTCTTTGCTGTGGGGGTAGAGAGACACTGGTCCAGGTTGCCCAGAGAAGCTGTGGCTGCCCCATCCCTGGAGGGGTTCAAGGGCAGGTTGGAGGGGGCTTGGAGCAACCTGGTCTGGTGGGAGGTGTCCCTGCCCAGGGCAGGGGGTGGCACTGGGGGGGCTTTAAGGTCCCTTCCAACCCACAACCCACAACCAGTCTATGACTCTGTGAAACTTGTGTGAGACTGTGAATTCCACTTCCACGTTTGTTCAATTAAGCAAAGTACCTGATTGTACAGAGACAGTGACTTTTCTATTTGTGTGTGATTTAAGTGCTTTATCAAAAATACATGTATAACAATCCGGTCCCTCTGCGTTGTATGTCCTGTGTGGTGTCTAAAATCCACTACACCAGTAAAACAGGATGAGAGCACCTTCGGTTGTTGTGCTTTGCAGTCTTTCATAAGGACTCTCTTTATCAACCCAATCGTTTTTTGAATCAAACCATTAATTTATGTCGCCATTTCCTACTGCATGTGATAAATTAATATGTGAAAAAAAAACTTAGTGTTTTTTTGAGTTGTCTAATGATAATTCAGTGTGGTTTCCCTGCAGCGCATGTTTGTCTCAGCATCACCTTTTGTGCCTTTTTGGGTGAATAAGACTAGGGAGAACGGCGAAGGATGATGCTGGTTTGCAGGCAGAGTGTTATTTCCATCGCCTCTCTGTTTAACTGGAGCAGAAGGGAGGGCTCCTCACCTGCCTGTGTTACTTCAAGCACAGTTTTAGAGCTGGGATGAGCTGCTTGGGAGCCTGGTTGTGCAGTATTCGTGCTCAGTTTCCAGGCTGGCTAGTTGCCTGGAGATAAATTTGTTTCTCGTCAGGCTTGGGAGTTTGCTAAACCATCACAACAACATCCCTGGCTTTTGATTCAGTGCCTTTGCAGGTGGGTAACGACAGCAGAAATTCAACAGCCTTCTCCAGGAGCAAGTGAAGAAAATGGGCTTAAGACAGTTATTAAACTGAATCATTTGATTACTCTTCACCTTATAATATACTTATATATATGTGTGTATGTTGTGAAGGTGGAAGCCTCGTGTTCTCTCTGTGTTACTGCTGGCTGATGGATATGGTTGCTTATCTGAAAAAAAAAAAAAAAAAAGCCCACCTATCGAGGCTGCTGAAGGAGTTCTTTGAATGAAATTCATTTGAAGTATTTGCCTTCCAGTTGGCTTCTGAGAGAGATTAGACCAGGTTAGCAGCAGCAGTTTTGCAGATGAGGTAGAATCACTCACCCGCAAAGGTCAGGCCCAGTTATCTGTCCCGGCCACGCTGGGCTGCGCACACGCCTATGGTGACCTTCATGGAATTGCTGTTTGACTCCAGAAATAGCCTTGTGGTTAATAGTCAGTGGTCCACCTCTGGGCTGAGCAGAGTGTCAGAAATACTGATGTGACAATAAATTTTGCATGCGAAAACAACGTAAAAGGTTCAGTTGAAAAGCTCCTTTCTGGAAGCAGAGGTCAGGGAGTGTGTTACGGGAGGAATTATAGATTTCCATGAATGCTCGTAGCGTAGGGGGAGCTACAAATCCTTTTCTCTTGGGGCAGTTGTTAGAAGCAATAGTGAGGTGTGTCCTGGCTGTATCATTTACTATCTGTGTGTTCATTTAGTAGGCTGGGAACTTAAACATCAAAGTCTTTTAATTAATGAAAGCGCTTCCTTTCTAAAAGCATATGACCGTACAGCGACGGGTTAGTAGTCGAACAAGTGGGAAACGGTGTATCTCCACATGTAATTGTCCTCACCCAAACATCTTTTTTAAAATAAAAAAGCCTGACATAATCAGATCTCTATATCTTGTCTGCCAGAGCAGAGGCACTATTTTCCTGAACTGTTTAGGATGTGTTCCAGCTGCCGGAGCCGGCAGCCAAATTTACCTTCCAAACATGGCAGGATCATGCGCCAGATTGTGTGTGGTGTTTCAGACCAATTCAGTCGTGGAGCAAAAAATCTCATCTTGTCTGTAGCACTCGAGTTCTATCCATTTACAGTCGTAAAAAAAAAAAAGAAGGGAATGTAAATTATTGTAAAAGGAGTGGGGGGGAGTCTGGGGGCAGGAGAGTGGGCTGGCGTTTTGCATTCACGCGTGATGCAAACTCCCCAAAGCAGAGGCGAGAAACAGCGCTTGGAGACAGCGACTGCGCCGCGGTGAGCGGAGGGATCAAAAGTGACAGCAGATGAGATCAAGTGGGTAGATCCTCGGTAGTATTCAAATAGAAGACAAAACTATTGCTTAGATCTCCCCTTGATTTGTGTCTGGGCTTGATTCAAAAGTTGTCTTTCAATGCGCGTCTGCGTTTTGTGTTATATCAGAACTAATCTTGTTCCTGTTGCGGAGGCCACGTTACAGCATTGAAAGTATTTTATGTTTATATGAGCTTGCTTTGAATGTGTGCAGGCCATCCCCGAGGTACCTGGTGGCTGTCATCTTGCTTTGATGGTGTAAGTGGATGTCCTATCTATACTTTAAAGTTATTTTCTTAAACTATAATTTCAAAAAGGTAAAACTGCCAAACCCAAAGCAAATTCTATCCATGCAGAGAACCTTTAGAGGAGGTTCTGGTCGTTCAGGGTATATTGGTATGCAATTAGTAACTCATCAAATAATATTTTTTTCCCTCCAGATTGAATCCAAAATGCTTTGAATATAGAAAAGAAAAAACCTCCTGGGAATGCATGTATGGTTAGAGCTTGTGATACATTTGTGTCATCTTTCTTGTGACCATGTTGTTTTCAGATTAACAGAATTTTACGGCATTTGCTTCCTGTTCTAAATGAACTGTTTCTGCATAACAAATAAGGAAATGTGTACTGACCTGTTGTTAAAGCATGTGTTTTTTCTCTTTAAATTTTTCATAGGCTGGAGTGAAAGGGACGTTAGGAAGATTAGTGGGAATTTTTGAGGTAAGTTTTGGACACGGAGGCTGTGAGATTTTGATACAAAAAATTGTCTTGGAGTAAAAATCACTTCCTAGTTTGTTCTGAAGTGAACTAGAGAACTTGATTGAAGGAAAACTTCAAACTCCCCATTTAAATAAAAATGCCTGCTGATCCCTTCAGTGATATTGATCTTCTTGCAATTTCCACTTCAGCTGAGCTCAGGAGTGATAAGCCAGAGTCACAGTGAATGTTCTCAGTGCCTTCATACCTTTCCTGCTGCCAGAAATGCCACCCACCAGCTGGGGAGCGGCAACTCCCCTTTGTTCTTTAGCACCTGCCACCACCCGTTGCCAAACTGGCCCCTGCAACGTGGTGGAGTGTGTGGGCTGCTTTTAGGAGTGTGGGACCACCTGAGGAGTGCTGGGGAGACACACAAGCAGCAGGTACTAGGCACAGCTCTTCTTACAGTTGTTTTTCCACTATTTCAGAGCTGTGTGAAGTAGGTAAAAATCTTTCCTGCCTGTTTTTTTCTATCTGAGGAACTGATTTATAAGCATATCCATCCACCAAGTACTGCCTTATAGATTACAAAATAGACTTTTGGGCTGCAATCCCTATGAATACTTTCAGACCCCTCATTGAAAACACAATTTGTAATAGCTGAGAACGAGCTATAATGTGAGAGAAACCCCACACAAGGTACCGCAGCATCGTAATGAGGCACCATGTCACTTGCAGTCACCACGTGCCCGCCTGCCTTTGCTCCCTGGGTATCTTTATCATTATTTTCTTCCCTTTGCCTTCTAGAATCGGGACAGGAAACACAGGACATATGTTTACGTACTTATTGTCACAGAAGTGTTGGAAGACTGGGAGGACTCTGTCAATATCGGTAAGCTCTCTGCGCTTGTGAGCGTTAGCTGGTTTGATGCAGAAAAAACACATCAGCATCCCTCTGGGAGCTGGAATCCTTGTGATGGCGGTCAAGGAAAGTTGCAGCTCGAGAAAAGTTGCAGTGGTGTGTCCTTTGGTTGCTTGGGGGAAAAAAATTGTGGTCACATTATGGCTTTTGTGTCCCTGTGGCCCAACAGAAGTCAGTTCAGCTGTGCCATTGCCTCTACAGCAATTTGGTATTTAATTAATAGATTCATAGAATGGTTAGAGTTGGAAAAGACCTTAGAGATCATCGAGTTCCAACCCCCCTGCCCTGGGCAGGGACACCTCCCACCAGAGCAGGTTGGTCCAAGCCCCCTCCAACCTGGCCTTGAACCCCTCCAGGGATGGGGCAGCCACAGCTTCTCTGGGCAACCTGGGCCAGGCTCTCACCACCCTCACACCAAACAAGTTCTTCCCCACATCTCAGCTCCATCTTCCCTCTTTCAGTGTCAAACCCTTCCCCCTCCTCCTACGGCTCCCCTCCCTGATCCAGAGTCCCTCCCCATCTCTCCTGGAGCCCCTTGAGGGACTGGAAGTGTCTCCAAGGTCTCCCCGGAGCCTTCTGCAGCCCTCAACTCTCTCAGCCTGTCCTCAGAGGAGAGGTGCTGCAGCCCTTGGATCATTTTCATGACCCTTGATAATTTTCGTGGCCCTATGCAAATTCTTGCATTTGAAGATACTGAGCAAAGAGCATGAAGAGTTGTCCTTTCTAAGAGTAGAAGAAAATGTATGTGGGCAGTGTGGCTTATCATTCCCCATTATCTTTTGAAATCTTTGCATTTAAATCAGATTCCCAAGTGAAAATGAACCTGTTGTTCTGCACGAGGGTTGTGAACTGCGGCACTGTGGCACCTGTAACGTGACTTTCCTCTGGCTGTGTACAAAGAGGCTTGTGGAAAGACTAAGAAATGAGTGCTAATCAACAGGAATGTTTAAACATAGCGAGGATAACACTGATTTTTTTTCCTTTTTACCCACAGGAAGGAAAAGGGAATGGTTTAAGATAGAAGATGCCATAAAAGTTCTGCAGTATCATAAACCGGTGCAGGCCTCGTATTTTGAAACCTTGAGGCAAGGTTGTTTGGCAAACAACGGCACTCCTGTCATGACCACGACGTACTCTGAGAGCTCCGTGTCTGACATCAGATGACTGAAGACGTCCCCATGAGAAAAATTTTGAAAATAGACTGAAACACGGATTTCCCTCCCCTCCCCTTTTTTCACATGCCTCCTCTTATCAAACAAGGCATGGGCAGCAGCCTGTGGCAGAGCAAGTGTTGAGAGTGCTGCAATTTAGTGCAAGGTGGGATTATTATTATTTTTTTTGTTGTTGTTGGCTTTTTTTTTTTGCTTTTTTTTGGATATGTATTTTGTAAAATACATTTTGTGCATGAAGTGCCCCTTTCCCGTGACACCGCTTCCATGGCCTGGCGAGCGAGGCTGCCAGTTTGGCCTCTGCCTTGTGTTCTGAAGTGTCCCGTTCGTGTCATCCCAGCCATAGCCACTTTTTTTTTTGTTTTTAATTAAAAGACTTCAAATGTGAGATCAGCTCTTTTTAAGTCTTAGTCTGTACTGTAAGGTGCTGTTCAGACCTGTGTGGTGGTCACTTTCAGCGCATATGTATAAACTTTTTTTAGATGGAGAATCTAACGTTTTAATTTTGCGGGAATTTTTTTTTTTTTTTAATCCTGGTCTGCTTCTGAAAAGAAGGGTTCATAATTCATCTGTTTGCCTTTTTTTCTGTTGTTTTTTTTTTTTTTTTAAAAAAAATACACATTCTGTGACAGTGCTAGTGGCTGGGCCAGTTTATTCCCCGTTCAGTATCTCCCGATTTAGTGCAGTGACACTTGAAGTTGAGGGCAGAGTTTTGATCCCCCGCAGACATCCCTGCTGCTCCACTGCTTCTCCTCCAGCTTCCGCCAAGGTTTCCTGCATTGACATCGAAACGAAAAAAGGAGTTGGTCTTTTAGCACTTGGCCAAAAATAAATAGCCTCAGAAACGCTATGATAGAAACTGAATTTCCTTGTCTGTGGTAGGAATCAGGGATTCGAAGTGGGGTCAAAGTCTGACAAACTGGAGCGTCGATCACCAATGCTGTTGTGCTGATCCTGCTGCGTTCTGCTGATGTCTCTTCTTGTCCACATGCCTTATACCGTGCTGAACTGGAGACTTGTAATCTGTGCTAAAGCATCGGATCCTACTCGCTGAGTGTTACTGCACGAACCCTGGGCTGGATAACTGTGTGTGTCCCTGAAAGGAAGTCCGGGGGGAGAAATTCAGGTGTTGGATCTCTTGTCCTGTGGTTCTGCAGCACTTACAATTGCACCATGGAGCATGCTCAAAACGTTTAAACTCTCCCTCCGTGAAAGGTACAGCTGATTCAGAGCAGAATTGCTGGCTGGAGAAATACACCGTTTAATAGGATAGTTCCCCTGATGCATTGGCACATTTCCTTTTTTTTTTTTTCCTGTTTTTGTTGTTTTTATTGATGTAAGTTTCATGCTGTCTTGATTTGCCAACAGTGTTGTCTAGTTGGGAAATAAAATGGGAAGGGGTAGGGGCTGGGGAGTGGGTTGGGACAGGTACAAGTTTTGGGAGGGGCATTAATTAATCCCTGGCTTGGGACAAGAAGTAGTTGCTGAATTCAGTAACTTCTCCTTTGTCAGAGCATAGCCAAGATGTGAAATTAAATCTGCAGTACTCTCTCTCTTTTTTTTTTTTTCTTTTTTTTTCCCCCTCCTCTTTATTTAACAAAAAATATTCTAATAAATACTCACTGTTCCGGAGTTTTCTCTCTTCCCGAGAAGCGCTTACAATATAAAAATCTGCTGGAAATATCCATGGAGCCTGGGACGAGGGGGAATGGTATCCTTGCTGCTTTGGCAAGAAGCTGTTCATTTTAAGATCCTATTCTGTTCCTTTACTCGTTCTCCCTGCTTTCATCAGCGTGGAGTAGCAAGGCCAAAAGCAGTGCCAGTGATGGCTAACAACGAAAAACCACGCGTAAGGAAAAGCTGAGAGGCATTATTCAAGGAGTAGCTTGAAACCGAGCAGCTGGAATTGAGCCTAAATTACACCAGTTCAGTTCACTTCAACTGAGAGACCGAATGTACGATACTTTCTTACTCTGTGCTGATCGGCCTGAACCAAACTCTCAAAAACAAACAAAGGGCTTTGAATATTGTATCTGGAAGCCTACAAGAAATTCAGCCAGTCCGCTGTCACCGAGCCGTGAGTGGCACTAACACAGCCATCTACTGCCTTCAATTGAGTTTTTTGTCTTTACTGTACAGATTAGTATGTTGGAAATGCTTTGCGACGAAACAGCCGGTACTCCTGAAAGAGTAACTGCAGTTTTAATATCGACAGCATGCACACTTTTGTTTTTAAACTAAAAAATTGTTTTTACAGGGCTGTTAAACTGACGATTTAGGGTAGAATATTGTTAATGACTTGCTAATGGCTTATTTGTTTGGGTCAGAAAAAAATAAATTGTGCCAAGAAAGTGTTTTAATGTGGCATGAATTGATGCTGTTAACACAGTAACATCCAGTGGCCGATATTATGCCTTCTTAACTGGAAATAGCTCCTGGGGTAGAAATAGCCTTTATTTACCAGAGATTTCAGAATGGGCCTTAGTCCTGTGCTGCCCGAATCTCTCCCTGCCCCACACCAGTTCCCGTCCCCCTCAGCATCTGAGGCTCCTCTCTGGTAACGATCCAGCTGTGTGCCCTGGCAGTTTAGGTGATTTTTCTCCAAAAAATGATGTTAAATTGGTTTGGGACCGACAATCAAACTACCTTTATTAGTGACAGGAGTTGTTTTGAGGATAATGTGTGCTCTGGGGTCTGGACTGGAGCCTGCGTGCTGGCGCTGCGAGGGGCTGCTCTCCTGACCAACTGCGACCCCCCTCCCCAGGAACAGACTCAGACTCTCCCCCCCTTGCTAAAACTGGTGCTATATCGAGCCGGCCTTGGAGATAGTGGGATTCTTACCTCAAACCACGTAGTGTCTCACCTGACCCTTTAAGTCGAAGGTGACAATGTGTCTCAGCTTCCCCTTGAAGAATAACCTCCTTAGGTTGGCTTTCAACCTGCGCTTCCATCTTGCTTGGCACTGGCCTCTCTGTAAATAAACCAGGAATAACGATGCTCCGTTTAGACATCCTCCGAGTCTGCGGCAAATCCATCGAGTCATCCTCAAGGTGTGGGTTTCAGATGCTTCTCTTCGTCCTCTGAAACCCAATTAGGGATAAATGCCAGGCGTGTTGATGATGCTCAGCTTCCTATGAATTACTTATTGGCAAACCTCTGAGCCCAGGGGTCTCGGTGTCTTCTTCCAGTGTCTTCTGTGACGATTTAGGGGTAGAGTCATTTCACTAATAGGATTGCTTTTTCCCTTCCTGCTTTTCATACACGAATTCATGGTACGTACAAGATCACCTCACTCTTGGTACATCAAGAAGCAAGTCTGCCTGCAGTGAGGAAGAGGCGGAGAATTCTTGGTCCTTGAAAGACTCGAGCACTGGATTTCTCTGTGCAGCTCAGGGTCACCTCAGGGTCCCAAACTGAGCGATGGAAGAAGAGGGAGACCCACTGCTCGGCGCAGGAGGGTCTCAGAGCGGTTCCCACCCTTCAACATTCATTCACTTCCTCTGGTATTGTCAAAATTAGAAAAAAAATCCTCGTATAGCGGAGTTGCATCCTGCCATCTGGATTTTTAAATGTATTTGAGATCTTAATGGGAGAAGTGCATTCAGCACTTCAACATGCTTAGCCTCCTGATCTTTTAAACCTCAAAATACTTACAGAAATCTGGGTCTCTGTCACTGGAAGTGTTTGACAGGCCAGTTTGGATTACTGCTGTGGCAGCAAAGTGTTAGCTGGTGGTTTGAGCTGATGCCGGGTAGTGGGTAAACTGGGATTTGTTGGCTCCAGCATGGGAACAGGAGGAAAGGGAAGACACCCCTGGGGCACCAGTGTCTCCAGCAACTGCTGCTGGATTCTTCCAGCGGGGTTTGTCAGATCCCAAACCTTTTGGAGGATCCTAACTGATGTGTGAAATTCAAAGAGGTCCCTCTGCAGAAGAGTTCCAAGTGTAATTAAACTTAGTGGAGCCGAAATGGAACATATGGAGCTCTAGGAAGTCTCTCCAGGTCAGGTTTTGGTGTGGTGGAGCAGGGATTTCGATGCGTTGGATAACGGGAGCTCAGAAGTCATGTGCGGTAGGAAACGTGCAGCACCCTTGGCTTGAAGTGGTTACTCTAAGATGGGTTTGGGGTTTTGAATTTGACGTTGCTCGTGCTGAGGCTTCCCAAAGGAAAAAAACCTTTCTTCAGTTAGTAACGTGTGTAATCTCCTGTTTGGTGACACTTCCTCACAGCGTTCGATAGTTGTGCCGCGCAGCTGTGTGTGCTGCTGTGTTGGTGCCTGGCTGTGCGAGGGTGTGATGTGACACTGCCGGGCCCGGGAGGTGACTCATTTTCCTTGGAGATGCCTAGAGAAGGCTGAAAGAAGGGTGGGTTGTTTTTTTTTTTTCCATTCTCCCTGAAATCTGGCATTCTGGGCTGTTGGAGTACTTCGGGTTGCTTCACAAAGACGTCTTTTGGTTTCTTCACAAAGATGGATTGTTTAAGTCTAGACAGATACTGGGTATTGCTACCAATCTGGGGAGGAGGGGGCTTGTACCTCTGTTATCTCTGCACAGTGGTTTTCCTTCTTACCAGCACTGGCCGAGCTGGTTTGTGCTCCCTTGGGGTGAGCCAGGGCTGTTGGGCAGAGCTCAGAGAACCCTCCCTCGCAACTGCGGTGGCTTCTTAGAAGTACGAGTGGCATTGCCTCTCCAGGTTTGGCATTTCCCTCTCCAGGTGTACCATTCCTTTTGAATTAATGGCTACTTTGCAAGCTAAAAATGAGATTTATTTTTTTTCCTAGTTAAAAACACATTAGAGTTTGAACTGTAGGAGCCCTCCAGGACTTGAGGCAGGGATGGCTGAGAAGGGGGCAGGACATGATGGCTGCGTGGGATACATGTTACTTGCTCATGATTTTGGACTCTCGGGACAAGACCTGTGGTCTCTGAGTGGTTTTACAGCTGAAATATCTTGAGTCTGTCGAAAAGAGGGTGTGGGCTGAGGTGTTCAGGGAGTGGGGCAGTTGCATCACCTGCAGCGAAAAGATAATTCAGAAGTTGCAGATGGTCAGTTCATTTGTGTTTGATGCTGTTAAACAGAGCTGACGTCTTAGAGTGGTATTACTGATAAACTCCATTAGCCAGTAATCGTAATTAAAATAGAAGGGGATGAAAATATGGGCTTTAACAGAAGAGCACTTCCTAATGAGGTTTTTTGAGCTGCTGCGGGGATTGGATGGGGAGAACACATCTGGCTTGTTACAATCTTGTTATTTCTTCCCCCCATCAGTAGGGTGAGATGCAAGAAATACTTGGGAGTGCACATCCTTGGTAGTAAAACCTGCTGGGATCTAATTGAGTTTTTCTGTGTAGGTTACACTACGAGAAACTCTTGGATTTCAGGTGAAGGATGCCATCTCCTGCCTCGCTTTGCCGGAGGAAGGCGCGGGGCAGGTGAAGGCACTTGCTGTCTCTCCATCATCCAAAAATGCATCCGTTGGGATTTATTTCCTTTTTCTTCCGTTCGGGGGACGCGGTTCCTTCTCAGGGTGCTTTGGTTCCCTCTTGGTAAGGCAGGTGTGTGCTCTAAGGCTGCTGTGAAGTCAAAGGGCTGCGTGGTGCTGGTGGGGAAGGAGCAGAGCCCGACCCCGGGGGGGTTGTGTGTCCGACCTCCTGCTCCCCTGGGGGGCTGCGTCTCCTCCGACGGTGGCCTTCGGCCTCGCTGCTGCGGAGGAAGGTAAGAGCTCTGGTTTGGGGGCTGGAAAGGAACTGCTTTCCGGTTCCAATTCCAGAAAAAAACTGCGATTTAAGTGTTCACATCAGCTTTTTCCTCAGCAGATGGATGTGTGCACTTCCCAAATTTCTCTGCAGCAAGAAGGGAGTTGAATCCAGCGTGGTCCTGAATGTGCCTTAAAGCAAACTCTACAAACTGAAAAATGACAAGGGATCGGAATCTGCTAGTGTTGCTTTTTTCCCTTGTGCAGACACACAAAGCATTCAGTGGCTAAAAATGTGGGTAGGGAATGTCAGGAATCCTCAGTTCCCTTCCCAGATCTCGCCCGGACTTTGGGCCTCTGCCTCAGCTTTTCCATGCAGAAAATGCAGTCACCGTTTTGCAACTCTCTGGTTGCTCCAGAAAAGCAAAATATTTGAAGGTGCCCAGATGGAGTATTTGCCTCTCCGGGTTAGAACAACTTCAGATTTTCTCCCTCGTTCTCAAAAATGCTGTTTTATCCCAAATGGATGCGTTTGTGCTTTTCAGACAGCTGGATGCAATCTTTGTACCTGTGCGAAGGAGACGGGGGTGAAAGATGGGTTTGAATATTTAACTTTCCTGGAGTAGAAGCTGCAGCTGGTGCTGGTTCTTGGGAAAGGATCAAAATCAGTGTCTTAGCCAAACTTGTACCAAGAAATGAAGTTGTTGCAGATGCTTTTTGGTGTGAAGAACTCTTACCTTACAGAGATACTCAACAACTTTGTGGAATCCATCCCCTGCTCTGGTCCTGCTTTTAAATCCCTGGGTTTTTCCTCCTGGCTCTCTCCTCCCTGCTTAATAAGACAGCATCATCTAGTGGCTGCATCACGGCCTGGGGACGCGGGTGACCTTCCTTCTGGTGTCTCTCATCCTGGCTCGGTGTCAGAGGCTGTAACACACAGACATATGGACGTTCCTCGCTTTTTCTTGGTGTTGGGATGAATTTAACGCGGTTAAGAGGGGACTCGGCCTCAGTGGTGGAAGGTGGTGTGTAGATACGTGTAGTGTTTTACTGGGTGTAGTGTCATGAGCTCTGTACATAACTGAGGGAGGTGTAGAGGGGTGAAAAAAGAACACTTAACTGGATTGAAGATGTATTTAGGAGATGTATAAAATCTCTTTTTGGTGCTAGTTGATAGGGTTGGGGTTTTTTTTTCTTTTTTTTCTTTTTTTTTGTGGGAAAGTGAGAATTTTGAAGTTATACTTGAGAAATTGGCTCTAGAATTGCCTCACATTAATCCTGGGAGGTCCAAGAGTGTTTGCAGAACTTCCTCTATGTCCTGTTTTCTATTTATTAGAGCAGAAGATCTGGAACGATCACTTTGCATTTTCTGTTCAGCCCTTTCATGAACTCTTTGTACCCGAGACCCCCCCCGAGCCAGAGAGCGGGATCCTAGTGCCTGGCAGAGCGTGTGCCCGGTGACGGGACACAGACCTGGGCACATTGTCCTGCTGATGGCACCACCTGGATGTCCGTGGGTACGAGTGGCTCTGCCTTAGGCTTTTCCATTCCTCATGGCACCGAGGTACCTCCAGGACCAGAGCTGTGGGGCTTTGGCCGTCTCTCCTGGTTGTGTCTCAGCCTCACCCTCATGACCAAGGAGAAGGCTTTGATACCAACCCAGGTACCGACCTCTCCTGCTTGGAGCAGTCCCTGTGGAAAATGGGGTTTTTTTCAAACCTCGTGGATACTTTTTGGAGTCGTTCAAGCATCCAGGCCTGGGGAGGACGATGGCAGCAGCAGAGCGGTGAGTGATCTCCTGGGCTTTCCTGCTCCTCTGTGCCCGGCTGGTGTCCGTTGGGATGTCTCAGTGGAGGCTCTGGTGCTGCTGCTGCCCACCTTTCCCATGGAAATGGCAGAGTTTGGAGGAGGGAAAACTGGTGTAGAGAGCAAACTTGCTAATTTATTAGAATTGAAAGAAGCCTAAGGCTTTCCGTGATTATTCAGTGAATCGTAAGTAAGTTAAATACTCAATTCTCTGTGAATTCTAGGTGGTTTTGGACTTGTAATTCCCGTAATCTGTTTTGGTTTATTTTTCTGGCTGCAGAGTCCTGTTCCTCGCTCCAGCGCTTTGTGTTTCTAATCTTCTGGTAGAGTTAACACGTGGGGTTGTTTTTTTTTTATGATACATTAAGTCGAAACGGTTCGCAAAAACACTTTACAGCTGCAAGGGCACTTTGGAAATCTAGCATTTCAGCTGATGCTTTTTTCTCTTTCTTACCGACTTGGACTCATTCTTACTTATGACATGTTTGGTCGGAGTCAAATGCATTAGTAGAAAACACGTTCTGTTTCTGTTGAAGGTCAGATCTTTGCTCGACCTGTGAATAACGCGGGTGCTCTCCTGCTCCTGCTGGGTCTGGGCTGGCAGGTGGAGCCCATCCCTACGTCACTTGGGTCTTCTCATCCGTGGTGTTCCCCAGACAGGCCGGTGGGGAGGGGGGCTCGCTGCCCACGCCACACTCAGCTCTGGTGTCATGACAACCCCCCCTCGTCCCTCTTCTGCAAAGGGTCTGGGGGTGTTTTTGGGCCAGATGTGGAGGCTGCGTGCAGCTGTGCTGAGGGAGGGCAGCGGGCAGCGTGGTTCCTCTGCTGGAGGTGTGTGCGAGGTCGTCACTGTCTTTAAAGGATTTTAAAAAAAAATAAAATAAAATTCGTGGATGCCAGTTTGACAAGAGTGTAGGCTGTAATCTAGTGCCAACCAATAAACACGCCAGTATTTCACACCCGTGCTTCCTGCCTGGTCTCTCTTCTCCCCGGCGCTGGTACCTCAACTTGGGACTGGGAAATAAAGTGTCACCGGAGGAGAAAGCCCTCCCTGAAGGGTGGCATTCACCGCCTGGAAAAGAGAATTCGGAGGGATGTCACCACCAGCCTGAGGCTGAGATGGGCTCATCTGAGCCGGGGGGCACCCAGCAATAAGACTGAGGTGAATTTTAAGGCACGGTGTAGCCTCGTTCAGATGTTTCTGGTCCTGACCAAGAGCCTTGTGGGGCAGAAGCGGTTGTGGCTCTGAAGCTGCTCATAATTACTCCACAAAGTCCTCACCAAAACCCCTTCAGGTGGAAGTACCCCCTGGTGTGTGACGGCAGAGCACGCTGCGGGTGGTGGCTGCCCTGGCGAGGGGGGCAGCGAGGGCTGGAGATGGTGAGAAATGTGTTTGGAGGTTTTGGGAATCCCGAACCCCTTGGAGACTGATGCCTTCCCTGCCTGTCTGGAAAAGATGAACAGCAGGAGATGCTCAGAGGCCGTCGGAGGGGATGTGGGATGGATGCCAGGGAACACTCGGGGGTCAGACAGGGCTCGTCAGGGCAGGTCCCCCGTGTCCCCCGCTGGTGGGACAGGGTTGCTCAGCACCTTCCTCAGTGTCCCCGTGCTCCAGCGAGAGCCACTCGGTCCCTCTGCCCTGGGCTGTGCGGGAATTGTGTGTGCCGGGGGCACCTCCTGTCCCCGTGGGTGCCCAACACGGCCCCTCAGAGCCATCCCTTACCACAAACACCCCTGTTTCTCCCCAACTCACCCCAGCTCTGGTGATGCTCTGGTGCAGCAGGTTGGCCTTGGAGCTGGGGAAGAGCCGAAGTGGTTTTTCCCAACTCCCAGGGCTCTGGTCTGGCCCTGGCTCAGCCCAGGGCGCGGGGGGTTCTCCTCCTTTTGGGATGTGAAATTAAATTTTGGGCAGGATTCAGTCACGTGCAGCCCAGTGGCAGCAGCGGGGCTGTCCACCCGGCCATGGGAGCTCTCATGTTTATCTCCTGCCTGGGAGATCCATCTCTCACCCCACCCTTTGCAAATTCCCTTTGGGATCCGAATGCGACCAGGCTCCTCCTGCGCCCGGCATCCTCACCATCCCGGCTGCAGCACCGAGCCAAGGGTGGAATTAATCTCTGCTGATGGTGGAGGTAACGTCTGTGGGTGCTGCGAGGCAGAACCGGGGTGGGCAGCAGCGCTTCCCCCCCTCCCCGGTATTCCCGGCCGGGTGAGCAGCCGGAGGGATGCTCTGGCTGGAAATCCAGCCACTCGCCTTTAGCTGCTTAGAGGGGAGCTTAGCGGCTCAGCAAAGCTGTCCCCAATTATGTGCTGGGGGCCCTGCAGCGGAGGGGAGGGGGCTGATGCCTCTTACAGCCGGTTTTGGGGCAGAAATATCCTGTGTGGCTATTTTAGCTCTCGTGCCTGCCAAAAATTTGCCCCCCCCAGCTGACCCCCAGGCTGCCCCACGCATCCTGGGACTGGTGACGATGCCCCCTGACATCCTTCCCCCTCCCTGGCAGTAAGAGGTCTCCCCAGGGATGAGCAGCCCCAGCCTCCCCCCCAACTTTTCCCCATCCAGATGCTCTGGGGAAAAACATTCACCTGGGATGAGTGGGATGGTGAATCCCCTGAGATTTGGGGATGCTGCAAGTGCCGTGAGCTGCCTCCAGCCAGGCAGGGGGTCTCAGTGACCCCCCTGCTCTGTGCCCAGGACCCCACACACTCGGGCTGTGCTGGCTGTGTGCTCCCCCCAGCCCACGCTTGCTCCCGTTCGTTCCCTCGCTCTCTCCAAGGAACTTTCCTAGAAATTGCTGGATTTATTTTTAGCCGTGGCACGGCAGCGCCGGGCTGGGAGAGGACGGGCAGCGGCGACGCAAGAAGAAGCCACAGGGTGTGGAGGTTTTCCTGCCCCCTTGGCCAATTCCTCCCCCAGCAGTGAGGGGTTCTGGGGGGGCGTCCAGCTCCGCTGTGCCTTTTCCCCATTGCAGGGGTGCTGGCCAGATCCCGGCCCCTTTGGGGCAAGAAGGAAGGGATGGGCTGAGCCATGAGGAGACTTCACACAGGGGTGATGCCCTGCTCAGGGTGCGAGGCTCCCCCAGACCCATCTCGCCAGCCCCGACCCCCAAGATCTGCCTCCCCCAGTGCTCCCAAAGCCCCAGCTCCCGTGGTGAGATGGGCACTGGGACAGAGAGGATGCTTCCCCAGCTCTGGGCAGGGATGGGTTTGGGGAACGTGAAGAGCTGAGGCTGTGGCTGGTTTGGGAAGGGTCTATGGGGTACAAAGGGCCCACCCAGACAGTGGGACCTGTGGGACCAGTGGGGACAGTGGGGATGCTGTGGACAGCAGGGCTTCCAGGTCCAGTGGGGACAATGGGACAGTGGGGACAGCAGCGTCAGGTGCTCTCAGGACAGCTGGTGGGCTGGGGGATCCTTCTCGCGTGGGGACGAGCCTCCTCGACCCCTTCCCACCCTCTGTGAGGGGCTCAGGCATCCCCCAATCTGCACCATGCCTGGCAGTGTCCCAGAGTCCTAGTCCTGGGCTGGCACAGGGACCAGGAGGTCAAAATAACCTGTCATGGGCTGGCAGGGGGTGAGGGGAGGAGGAGGACCCTGGCTGGTTGGCCTCTTGCTGGGCAAGTTCATGCTGGAGGCTGCAGAACAGGAGCTGCTTTTCTCCAATACTTCCACCCCATCAGCACAGGATGCTCCGTGGTGGCACCAAGCCCCATCCCACCACTAGCCCGGGCACTGGGGGCCGTGTCCCCCCAGCTCCACCATCTCCAGGCTTTTCTCTTCCATGTTGTTTCACTTGATTATGATTTTTTTTAGCTATTAGGAAGCAAAACGGGGCTCCTTGCCTCCCTGGTGTCCCCTGCTCCCGCCTGACCCACTTAGCGGGGCCATCTGGTCCCTGCGCGGGCAAAGCGGATTATCCCTGCGGCTGGATCAGGGGGGGGACACTGCCACCGCCCTGGGCAGCGCCGCGGGTGGCACCGCCACCACAGCCCCTGCCTGGGCTCCCGGGGTCCCTGCGGGTCCAGCCCCCGGGGGAAGAGCCGCAGCATGAGCCAGGGAGGGGACCTGTGGCTGACCCTGCTCGGCCAGTCTGTGTGCAGCCTGCAAGGGTCCGGTGTCTCATCCTCTGTCTGTCTGTCCCTCTGTCTGTCTGTCCCTCTGTCCACATCTCCATCTCTCTGTCCATCCGTCCGTCCCTCTGTCCATCCATCCACCTGTCCACCCAACTGATGGTGCGGGGACACACCTACCCATCCTGGTGTGCACCCATCCGTGTGTCCATCCGTCCTTGTGTTCATCCATCCATCCATACATCCACCCATCCATCCATCTGCCTGTCCGTCCATCTGTCCATCCATCCTTCTGTCTGTCCATCTATCCATCCATCCATCCTTCCATCTGTCTGTCCATCCGTCCGTCCGTCCGTCTGTCCGTCCATCCATTGCCCCCCCCTCGCCCCCTGTCCTCCTCGCCTCCTTTCCCCCACCCGTGC
>NW_015090982.1:1082319-1084788 GCF_001431845.1 Calidris pugnax | reverse complement strand
GGGGGCTGTGCGGGGTGACCCCCCCTCCCTCCCCTAACGCCGGCCTTTCCCCGGGAGCTGCGGGGGTGTCCGTGTCCCGGGGAGCAGCGGGGACCCCCCTTCCCGCCCATCGCCGGTCCTTCCTTCCCGCCCCGGGGGTCGTTACCGGGGGGGGGCTATTCCCGGGGGGGGGTTGGTACTGGGATGGTGGGTTGTTACTGGGGCGGTGGGTTGATACTGGGATGGGTTATTACTGGGGTGGCTGGTTATTTCTGGGGCGCTGGGTTATTTCTGGGTCGGTGGGTCGTTACTGGGTCGTTACTGGGATGGATGGTTACTTCTGGGGTCGGGGGTTATTACTGGGATGGTTGATCATTACTGGGATGGTGGGTTGTTCCTGGGGCACGTGGGTCATTACTGGGGCGGTGGGCTGTTACTGGGACGGTGGATTATTACTGGGGCAGTGGGTTATTTCCCGGTCGGTGGGTTATTTCCTGGATTGTGGGTGATTCCCGGGATGGTTGGTTATTCCCGGGCAGTTGGGTGATTCCTGGTTGGTGGGTGATTACCGGGATGGTGGGTGACTCCCGGGCCGGTTGTGTGTTCACAGACGTCCCCCGTGCGGTGGGGCCGGCCCCCCCCGTGTCCCCATGAGGAGCAGAGGAGCCGGCGTCGGGCCATGAGCAACGCCACGGCCCCCACGGCCCCGGGCACGGCGGGCGACTCGCTGGTGGGCTACGTCCTGGGACCCTTCCTCCTCCTCACCCTCCTGGGGGCCCTCCTGGCGGCGGTGAGTGGGGGGGACCGGCTGCGGCACCGGCTGCTGCCCATGTACAGCTACGACCCGGCCGAGGAGCTGCAGGAGTCGGAGCAGGAGCTGCTGGTGGAGGCGGAGGAGACCCGGGTGGGTGAGATGGTGCCCCTCGGGGGGTGGGGGCTTCATTTCGGGGCTGGGTACCCAGCCCAAACTGGCTGCGTGGGTCGGGGGGCTGCGTGGGTCGCTCGCCAGCCAGGCACCGTGCTGCCAGGAATTACTTATTATCCATTTCTCACATGGAAAATAGATAAAATTGCTTTTTATCTATTTTTCGCCGCATTAAGCAGCGCCAAGCTGGGGAGCCCCCAGGGGGCTTGGAGGGGGGGAGCCCCCAGTGCCAGCCCATCCCAAGGGGGCACCCACCTTTGGGAGCTGGGAGAGTGTTTGGGTATAATCCAAAGGTTTTTGGGAGGGTTGGGCTGTCCCTGGGAGCCCTGGGGCTTCTCCATCCACCCTGGCACCATTTGGGGTTACTTTGCCCCCCCAACTTGACACTTGGGGGGGGGGTGTCTGGGCTGGGGCCACCCGCTGTGCTGAGGACACGCTTTCTTTTGCAGGTGGTGCCCGGCTGGGGGGGACCCTCCTCCCACTGCTCCCCCCGCAGGGACTGGAAGGCCTGATGGTGCCCGCGGCGCCGGGAGGGAATGCTGCCCGCAGGAGGGGAGGGAGGACGGGGTTGGCACCGGCGCTGCCGCCTCTGCCGGGAAGGACAGGACAGGCCCACGGCAGCGTGGGGGTGCCCGGCAGCCATCCCACCCCGAGAGCACTGACGAGAAGGGGTTATCTCCCCCCTCAGCCCCTTTTTTTTCCTTTTTTTTTTTTTTTTTGGCTTTCGCCAGCCCCTTCAGATGCCCCGCGCGGGGCGGCCGGGGCTGGCACCCTGGCAGGGGCAGCGGGGCTTTGCCAGGCAGGGAGGGCAGGATGCAGAGGAGCAGCGCGGCGCCTTTTTTTTTTTTTTTTTGGCTTTCGCCAGCCCCTTCAGATGCCCCGCGCGGGGCGGCCGGGGCTGGCACCCTGGCAGGGGCAGCGGGGCTTTGCCGGGCAGGGAGGGCAGGACGCAGAGGAGCAGTGCGGTGTGTGCTGGAGCAAATAAACCTGTTTCTCTGCACTGGGGTCAAGAGCCTCCCGCGTCGGGCAGGGAGTTTCCAGCAGCACCGGCGCTGTCGGACCATGGGGCAACCCGGTGTTGTGGGGGGGCATCATCACACATCCCTGCCTGGGCAGCATCGCCACTCGGTTTGGTAATGAAAAAGTGCCAAAAGTGGGATTTTGGTGGGGGGTGGCGGGGTTTTGCCTCTTTTTGTTTCCATCAGCAGCTCCGGCCCGTCCCCGCGGAGGATGGCTGGTGGCTGCCACCAGCACGGACGTCCCTGCGGAGAAGGTACCTGCTCCGTGCCCTCTGCTCTCCCTGGCACCAGGAAAAACCTGCTCCCACCCTGCTGCCGGGGGGGCTAGACCCCAGCCAGAGGCCTCAAACATCCATAAAATGTTTTTATTCAAGTAACTGCAAATAGGAAACCAAAAGGTCGTTAACAGTGGACCGGAAAAAAACCAAACCACCCAAAACCCAACAACCCAACCCAAACCCCAGGTGTCTCCCGCCGGGGCCACCCGGCACCGACCCCCGGTCCCACTGCAGCCGTCGAGCGGGGAGCGGTGTTGGGGGGGGGGGG
>NW_015090982.1:1081868-1082309 GCF_001431845.1 Calidris pugnax | reverse complement strand
ATCCCACAGTCCCCCCCACCGCCCTGCCAGCCTCTATCCCTTGGAGCAGCAGAGCAACCTAGACCTTAAAATAACAATTTTTTTCTTTTTTCTTTAAAAAAACCAAAAAAAGCCCAAAAAAAAGGGAGGAAAAAAATACCCCACAGCCCCCAGCGACACCCCCAAAAAGGAAAAGACCGAGCCAACGATGCCCCGGCAGCCGGCACAGCAGCAGCACGTCTGTGAGTTCAGAGAGTGGAACTTAAATATCCAGAGGTAGTTGTGAATGAAAGGAAAAAAAAAAAAAAGTACAAAAAAAAAATTATATATATATATACCAGAACCTATGAGGAAAGGGGCTGCCCTGAGCCGGCCCCCCCCGGGGACGGGCACCCCCAGGACGGGCACCGAGCCCTGGCATCGCTGCGGGAGCTGCTCTCCCACACACAGTGCAGCCCCCGG
>NW_015090982.1:1081373-1081719 GCF_001431845.1 Calidris pugnax | reverse complement strand
TGGGGGGGGGGGAGCATCCCACAGTCCCCCCCACCCCACCGCCCTGCCAGCCTCTATCCCTTGGAGCAGCAGAGCAACCTAGACCTTAAAATAACAATTTTTTTCTTTTTTCTTTAAAAAAACCAAAAAAAGCCCAAAAAAAAGGGAGGAAAAAAATACCCCACAGCCCCCAGCGACACCCCCAAAAAGGAAAAGACCGAGCCAACGATGCCCCGGCAGCCGGCACAGCAGCAGCACGTCTGTGAGTTCAGAGAGTGGAACTTAAATATCCAGAGGTAGTTGTGAATGAAAGGAAAAAAAAAAAAAAGTACTAAAAAAAAATTATATATATATATACCAGAACCCA
>NW_015090982.1:1080833-1081145 GCF_001431845.1 Calidris pugnax | reverse complement strand
GGGGGGGGTGCCCCCCCCCCCCCCCCAAGGGAGGTGGGGGCTGCCCGGGTTGGGCCATTTTTCCAGTGCTGCCGATGTGGGAGGGTGAGGAAGGAGTGGAGGAGGGAGGAGGAGGAGGACGAAGCCAGGGCGGCGCGTGGGGGGGACCCCACAGCCCCCAGCGACACCCCCAAAAAGGAAAAGACCGAGCCAACGATGCCCCGGCAGCCGGCACAGCAGCAGCACGTCTGTGAGTTCAGAGAGTGGAACTTAAATATCCAGAGGTAGTTGTGAATGAAAGGAAAAAAAAAAAAAAGTACTAAAAAAAAATTA
>NW_015090982.1:1072149-1080243 GCF_001431845.1 Calidris pugnax | reverse complement strand
GAGGAAGGAGTGGAGGAGGGAGGAGGAGGAGGACGAAGCCAGGGCGGCGCGTGGGGGGGTTTCTCCCCGTCCCTCTCCCCCCCCGGCTCCGGCCGCCGGGGACGCGGGGACCGTCGGGCGATGAGGTAGCGCCGGTGCCGGGAGGTTTCACTGCTCCTCCTCGGATGACTCCTGGGAAATGTTCACCTCCTCCTCGTCCTGCTGCTGCGAGGCAAGGGGGCACGGTTGGTGGTGGTGGGGGGAATGCTGGGGGGCTGCAGACACCCCCCCCCATCCCTGGAGAAGGGCTGAGTGGGCACATCACGCCCCTTGTGCCAAGAGGGGACACTGAGGCACCAGCCCCTCCTAGATTTGGGAGACTCTAAATTTAACTATTATGGGTTAAATCCCAGGGAAACCCCCCGGGGGGGTGCTCCCAGTTGGGGACTGCGGTCCTCAGTGCCACTGCCGAATCCCCAGTTGCCACCATGGGGGTGCTGGTGGTGGCAGGACGGGGTGTCCGTGTGTCTCACGGGTGTCCGTGTGTCCGGCACATGGGGCGGGTGGCTGTGAGCGTGGTGGCCCCGCACACGGCAGTGACTCAGGGCTGAGTGTGAGTGTGAGCGTGAGTGTGAGCGTGAGTGAGTCAGCCCCGGCCCCCGCTTCCTCCTGCTTCATTCATAAAAAAAGCCACCGTGGCCGGCGGCTGCCAAAGGGGACACGGTGTCCCTGGCACGGCCCCGTCACCGTGGGACGGGCTCGGTCCCACCCTGCCCAACCGGCTCCCTGCCCCCAAGTCCCCAAAACAGCCCCTGGAGCTGTGACACTGGGGCAGGAGACCCCCCGGGATGTCCCCCCTGGTTTGCAGCCCCGGCTGGTCTCATCCCCTCGCCCTCCACGAGGAATTAAAGTGGGAAAAGGGGCAAAACCCCACACGGGGCAGAGAAGCTGCGCCACGAGGGATGCTCTTGGGTGGCTCCTGTGTCCCAGTGCCTGGTGGCACCTCTTGGGCACGGGGACGTGCCCGGGGACTGGGGACAGTGGGATGTGCATGTCGGGAAGGGAGATGAAACTTGTTCCCACCCGGGTGATGCTCTGGGGCTGCAAAGTGAGAGGGGGAAAGGGGGGAAAAATGAAATGGAGGAGGGAAAGCACACAAGAGGGTGGCTGTAGTGCACAGGGGGGTGGCTGTAGTGCAAGGGGGGTGGCTGTAGTGCAAGGGAGGTGGCTGTAGTGCACGGGGGGGTGGCTGCGCACGCAGTGCAGGAATGCCGCGCTGGTGACGCAGCGGGTGCCCGGGCAGGCGTGTGCCAACATGTCACCAAGGCAGGACCAACCGCCTCCTGCACGCCCTTCCCGGGGCCGTGGGGAGACAGGGGAACCAGGGGGGCTCAGCCCCCCCAGTACCGTGTTGTGGTCGCGTTTGGAGCCTGTCCCATGCCACGCCGTGCCCCTTTTTTGCTCACTGCTCTGCTCTCCTCCAGCCCAGCAGCATCTCCCCCACGCTCGGGGACAGCCAGCGCCCCCAAAAGTGCCCCGCACCCTGCCAGGATGGAGGAGGAAGGGAAAAGCCCACTCACCGATTTTTTGGGTCGGCCTCGAGGTTTTCTCCCTGGTGTGACTGCAGCTTTCTGAGCCAAAAAACCAGAAAGAAAAAAAAAACAAAACAAAACATTTTGGTCAGGCTGGCACCATCCCCTTGTCCCCAGGATCCTGCCGGGGGGATGGATGGACAACATTCCCCTTCCTCCCACCCGCGACGGCCAAATTCATCACCCAAAAAAAAAAAAAAAAAACAGAAAGAAAAAAAAAAAGACATTTTGGTGGTCCTCCAGCCCAGCAGCATCTCCCCCACGCTCGGGGACAGCCAGCGCCCCCAAAAGTGCCCCGCACCCTGCCAGGATGGAGGAGGAAGGGAAAAGCCCACTCACCGATTTTTTGGGTCGGCCTCGAGGTTTTCTCCCTGGTGTGACTGCAGCTTTCTGAGCCAAAAAACCAGAAAGAAAAAAAAAACAAAACAAAACATTTTGGTCAGGCTGGCACCATCCCCTTGTCCCCAGGATCCTGCCGGGGGGATGGACGGACAACATTCCCCTTCCTCCCACCCGCGACGGCCAAATTCATCACCCCAGTGGCATGTCCCAGGCTGCTGCACCCAGGTGGCCCCAGGGCCACAGCCAGGCCCCCCCCACCCCCCCCAGCCCCTGGCTCCCAGCACCGGAGCAGCCCCAGCCCCATGACTCAGGGGGGGGCGCAGGATGTGAGTCGCCCCTTTTGCAAACAGGTTTATTGTGGGTGTCCACAGGCTGACACACGCTGTCCCTGGCTCCCTCCCCACCTCCCCCAGGGCCAGCACTGAGAACACCCCCCTCCCAAGGGTAGATCTGCCCCGAATTGTCTATAATTGAGCTCAAAATGGACCCGTCGTCCCAGCGCACGGCTGCTCAGCCAGAGCAAGCCCCTGGCCCCAGCCACCTACCCTTCCTTTTGGGGTGGCCTTGTTTTTACTGCCCTTCGGCCGTCCGCGGGGTCTCTTGGGGGTCGGGGCCTCGCTGGGCTCCTGCTGGAGGGAGAGCAGAGGGGGGGTCACTGCAGTTTGGGGGTCCCCAGGGAGGGATGGGTGCTCGGAGCGGCTCTTGGTGCAGCAGCGCGCCCCAGGATGCTCCGGGCTGGCAGCCCCATTCTGCCCAGCAGACCCTGCTGGGGCAGGGATGCTCTTGGATGTGGTACTGGGAGCACTGGTTGAACTGGGTGCACGTCCTTCAGCCGGGTTGCCCTTCGGCCGTCCGCGGGGTCTCTTGGGGGTCGGGGCCTCGCTGGGCTCCTGCTGGAGGGAGAGCAAAGGGGGGGTAACTGCAGTTTGGGGGTCCCCAGGGAGGGATGGGTGCTTGGAGGGGCTCTCAGTGCAGCAGCGCGCCCGGGAGAGCAGAGGGGGGGTCACTGCAGTTTGGGGGTCCCCAGGGAGGGATGGGTGCTCGGAGCGGCTCTTGGTGCAGCAGCGCGCCCCAGGATGCTCCGGGCTGGCAGCCCCATTCTCCCCAGCAGACCCTGCGGGGGCAGGGATGCTCTTGGATGTGGTACTGGGAGCACTGGTTGAACTGGGTGCACGTCCTTCAGCCGGGTGTGTACGTGACCCGTCCTGCCCTGGCATTAATCGCTCGGCTTAACCGCAGGGTCCCCGCCAGTGCCTCGGCCCCGGACCCCACTCGCTGCCGGTGCCAGTGCCTGGCAAAATGTCTGGGAAGCAGCAAATTGCCTTTTCTGCAGGAAAATTATGTGCACAAACCCCCACCTGCCTCGGGGTGGGGTGATAAGGGGGGGGGCTTGGCACCATAAAGGCTCTGGCAGCATCTTATCCCTCTGAGCAGCTTTTCTTAATGGGGCTTTAATTAGCCCATCTGCAAAGGCAGGTTCAGCTGCAGCCTGGGGAGGAGCAAGGGGAGGCCCCGAGCCCTTCCCTGGGTGAGGAGGAGCTCTGGGGTGTCGCAGGGCTTTGGTCGGGGGGGCTCTGAAGCCCCCCAGGAGGGATTTGTTGTACCTGGGAGGTGCTGCCTGAAGGGAGGTAATGGGGGCTGCACCCGAAGCCCCCCAGGAGGGATTTGTTGTACCTGGTAGGTGCTGCCTGAAGGGAGGTAACGGGGGCTGCACCCTGGGCATCCCCATCCCTCCCAGGGGATGCTGCTGGGGTGAAATTGGGGGTGGCTCTTGCTGCCCCATAGCCTGGGGGTGGGCAGAGCTGCCCAGTGGGGTGCCCACCCTCCCCCTTCCTCCTGGGGGACCCCACGTACCTGCGGCTTCTTCCTGGGCCGGCCCCGTCCCCTCTTCTCCGACACGTCCTTCTCCCCCTTGGAGGCCAGGGGCTGGCTGGATTTGGTGCTGGATTCACTCATGGTTCCTTCCGGCGGTGGTGAGGAGGAGTGGGAAGGGGAGGAAGATTGGTCAGCAATGCCGTATCAGCCAGTGCTGCTCCCCACAAGCCCTCACCCCGGGGCAGGGGGGTGCTGGGGGCTACAGAAGTGACTCCTGAGGCTGCAGGGGACAAGAGGAGCCACCGGAGCCTCCCGCAGGGTCAGCCTGGCCGTGGCCGTGCCCCTGCCCCCCGCTCCCCCCAGGTAAGGATGCTCGGTCCCCCCCCAGCTGCTGATCCATCTGCAGGGATGGGGGTGGCCAGTGGGCTATCAGCACAGACAGGAGGTGACAAGGACAGGGTCCCCCCCTCTGAGAATGCCTCGTAGCATTAAAATTCAGCTGAAGTTGCAGTGCAGCTTCTGCTCCACTCCAACCCTTCCCGGGGGTTTGCCCACATCCTGCTCCTCTCCCTGCCTGGAGTGGGGGGGACCAGCCCATGAGGGGGCTGGCAGGGCCCACGGGGGAGAAACCAAAAAGCATCATTAAGAATTATACCTAAAAGAGACCCTCGCTTCTATTTTTTAACCCCCATTTGGCAGCACCTCACCGTGGGGTGCAGGGATTTTCTGTCCCACAAACACAGGGCACCTCGGGCAGGCGTGACCCCCCCCCTCTGTCGCTGCTGCAAAGCTGGGATCTGCCAAACCGCCCCCGCTGCACCCGTGTCCCTCCTGCAAACAGACCTTTGGCCCGTGCCGGTCCCGGCCGCGTGTCCCCTCGCACCCCTGGAGTCCCGGGACGATGCCCCGAGCCCAGGGACGGAGCAACGTGTCGGTGGCTGCGGGGCCAGACCCCAGCAGCGGGACCCTGGTGTCACTCCCCGCTCTCGTGGCCCTAATGACCAGCCCCACGTGGTGGCTGCTGCTCCCAAACGGGCTGGGAGAGGCTCTGGGTGCTCAGACCTCCCCGTCTCACCCATCCCTGCTCCCTGCCTTCCCCCGGGGTGGGTTTGCAGCTGCATCCCTCCTGGGGACACAACCTGCATCCTCCCGTCACAGGATGGGGAGCAAAACGGACCGGCTGCCAGGCAGGATCCTGGCCACAAGCCCATGGCACGGACACCCCCCTGAATTAGCCAGTATCCCAGTGCTAAGGCAGCTCCCGAGGTCCCCAGCAGGCATTTTGGGAGCAGCACCCTTTCCCGCAGAGCCCGTTCCTGTTCCCCAAAAGGAGGGGAGCGGCTCCAGATTTAATCTGGAGTCCTTGAAATCCCAGACACGCTGCCGGCGCTGGCAAGCTGGAACAGGACGAGTGGTGGCACGGCACCGGGGGCCTGCGGGCATCCCCATGGGGGGTCCCAGGGCCCTGGAAGGGTGGTGCAGGATCCACCCCACCTCCACACCCAGCACGGCTGCACCCAGGGTGGGTGCTGCACCTCTGGCCCTGCTCCTGCCACCCCGGCCGGGTTTAGGGACAGGCTGGTCCCAGGGATGCTGGCTTGTCCCCTCCCCAGTGCGCGTCCCAAAGTGCTGGGTGGCTTTCCTTGCTCCTGGGGAAATCCCAAGGAGGAAAAAGGCTCCATCTTCCCCTCTCCACCTCGATGCTGTCCCAGGGCCGTAGGGAAAACCTGCTTTTCCAGAACCGTGGGGCCGGTTCCGCTCCCTGCCCAGGAGCCAGGAGGATGGGCTCCGGGCTGGAAGGGAGCAGGATTGCTCCCACAGCCCCAGTGCTTACTGGTGACCCCGAGCTCAGGGTGGCTGCTCCGCTCCTCTGTTGGGCGACCGTGGCTCAGGGCAGTGCTTGTGGCATTTCCCAGCCCAAACGGAGCTGTGGGAGCAGCGTCCCGCTCTCGTCGCCCGTAAGCGCAGGGCTTGGAGCTGCCTGGCTAGAAAATCACAGTGTGGCTCTGGGATGGGTGCTGTCACCCCCCTGGGCCACCTCTCCCCCTGGGGACGGTCCCTGCAGACACCCCTGGGTCTGACCCATGTCTCCAGAGCACGGCAGTCCCCCCCAGCCCCTCTTCTCCAGCAGGTACAAGGTTGTATGCCCGGTCTGCGGGCAAAGACGGAGGCACTCTGCCCACTGGGTTAATATCACTTAGTTTTGAGCAACTGGTTTCAATTTGGATGGTGTTAGAGCAGCCGGGACGGTGCTACCGGGGAGAGCGGGGCTGTGGCGGGGGGCTGGGGTGCTGAACCCCCCCCAGGGACCCTGAGCCTCATTGGGATGGCTGGAACAGGCACGGGTGAGACATGCGGTGCGAGGAGCGTGCTCAGACCTTTGAGGCTTTTCAAAAAACACGCGTCAGCTCCCGCTCCCCTCTGGAAGTGACTCACGAGTGCAAAACAACATTTTTTTTTTTTTTTTTTTTTGGGAGACAGAAACCATGCTGTCGTGTAAACACCCTGAAAATATTACTCACGGCATCCCAGAGCCCTCCAAGGAGTCTCTTAAAAAAAAAGAAAAAAAAAATTAAAAGTATAGTTTAGGTTTAGGAAAGCAAAACGCCGGCTGGGGGCTGGGATGGGTTTGTCTCTTTTTAAGTTAATCTTTGTTGGAGGAAAGGCAGCCCCCGAGCTGTGCTGTCCCCTCTCCCGGAGCTGGGAGCAGATGGGCCCAGTGTGGCCCCCACCCCGCTGTGCTCTCCCCCACCCCAATGGGGACGGCCATGGGCCCCATGAGTGGCCCCGGCCAGGGATGCTGAGGGGACCCTCCCTGCCAAGGGGACGCCATCGGTACGGCCCCTCCGAGCCACAGCCCGTCCCCACAAAGTTGTCGGTGCTGGGGAAAGTACGTCCACATCCCACCCGTCCCCCCCCCACCTCCGAGCTCCCCCCAGGGGCTCCAGAGCCGAAACCACCCCAGGGGACAGAGGACTCCACACCCCGATGGAGCAGAGGGGGATGAGGAGGAGGATGCCTGGGTGGGAGATGGGGATGCTCCTCTCTCCCACCCCAGCACCTTTCCCAGCCAGCACCCCTCTTCCCAAGCGTGACCCCGGCTCGGTGTGATGGTCCCCAGCTTGGTGGCACCTGCCTGGCCCCAGAACACCCCGAGCCCACCGGCCGGTGCCGGGCACGGCGTGGGAAGCTGCTCCAAAGCATCAAAGCCATCTAGGAAGGCTGGAGCAGCTGTGTTGCCATGGAGGAAAGGAAGCAGCTGAGAGAGAAACCTTTCCACGCAGGGAGGATCCAGTCAGAGATGAGGCCAGGGGACTGCCAGGCTCCCCGAGGCTGGGAGGGATAAATCCCTGCAAGGTTTGGGGGTGGGAGAGGGGGGCTACATCTGCCTCTGGATCGATGGAGTGGGGGGGGGATGAAAAACTCCTCCCCTCTCCATCCCTACGGATGGTGAGATGCTGGACCCTCCTCACCCAGCCCCAGCAGCTCCCTCCGCTCCAGGACACGAGCTGGGCCGGCCTCAGCAGCCACCTCTTGCACAAGAGAGGGCTGGGTTGCAAAAGAGGCAACCTGGCCCCTCGGAGCGATGCTCCTTGGTTGCCCCTGGGCCTTCCCCCGCCCGCGCCGGCTTACACCGCTCCCTGCAAATAACCTCATAAATCCCCCTCTCCTGCCACCTACTCTTAGATTAAACAAACCAGCCCAGGAGCAGGGAGACGGGCGGTGGCTTAGATCTTAAAAAAAAAAAAAAAAAGAAAAATAATATAAAATCTCTTCACGCCCAGGAAATCTAGGCTGATTGCAGCTGGAGAAGGATCCCGGCCGCACCTCCTGGCAGGGGGAGGACGGGAGGGAGGAGGGGGAAGGAATAGTGGAGCAGAAGTTGAAGAGCCTGTTCGGCAGGGACCGGGGTGGGAAGGGATGTGCGCGGCTCCTCATTAGGACGAGCCCTCCATGGGGCTGCTTTGAAGCCCCCCCCCCGGGCCTGCTATTAAGGAAAGTCCACCCCCCTTTCCTTCCTGGGCATGCATAATAAAAGGAAGTGATAAAAGAAAGGAAGGAGGGAGGTGGGGGAGAAAGAAAAGAGGCAGGAAGGGCACCATCACACGCTTTGTGAAGCCCCCGTCCTGCGGGGTATAATAAAACCCCCGGGTGGAGCCAGCCCTGTGTGGCATCACCCCCCCCGCACCCCCCTGCCGGGGTGGGGGGCCCCACGATCTCGCAGGGTGGGCACTGTCCTGGGCGGGGGGAGGGTGGCTGACACCCCCCCTCCCCCCAGAACTACAACTTTGCACCCACTTGTGTGTGTCCTCCCCCTCGAACCGGGCTCGGCCTGGCCTCACGCACCTTGCACATCCCCCCCCCC
>NW_015090982.1:1053411-1071478 GCF_001431845.1 Calidris pugnax | reverse complement strand
AAAAAAAAAAAAAGGAGCGAGCTCCCAGCCTTACTGGAGGGGATCCAGCTGCTAAAAATAGCAAAATCACACTCGAAATTAAATAAGGGCAAACAGGCTAAGGGGAGCTTCCAGCCCTTGCGGCCGGGGGGAGGAGGAGCCGGGCTGCATCACGGCGGGGGCGGGCGGCGGTGAGCTAACGGGGGCCCGTGGCTACCAGTCAGCTGGAAACACACCCCCCCCACCACCACCCCCCCCAAACCTCGGGGTGCTGCGGGGATGCTCCTGGCTGGGGGGAGGGTCGCCCCCGACCTGGCCTCGGCGCTGGGCACACCCCCCCCATTGCCCTCCCCCCTCGGTATTTGGGGCTGGATGGAGGGATTTGGTATCACCGCGGGGACGAGCGCGGTGCCATGTGCCGGCCCCACCACCGACGGGCAAAGCACCCTGGTCCTTCTTTTTCCTGCCCCCCTGCCAGGGTAAACCCCCCCCCCCAAAGACCCTCCGGTCCCCATCTGAGGCACCACCAGCGGGTGCTCCATCCCCGGGGCATCCCAGGGCCCAACAGGCCTTGTCACAATATTTATTTCATTTTTCATTGCAGCAGCAGAAGCAGGAGGCCGGTGGGGAAGTGAGTCCTGCAGGGCTGGGATTTCGGGAGCTGGTGAGGCCCCGAGGCTCTCTCTCGGGGTTTAAGTGGTTGGTGGGGTTGGTCTGCAGTAAAAGAGCTTTATTTTGAATTCCTACTGTCTCTTTTGGAAGTGGATTGGGTCAGTCTGGAATAGGAGCCGAGATCAGCTCTCCAGGTGGGTACCCCAAAAAGCAGAGCCTCGTTACATCAGGGGCAAGGTTTTCCAAGGCATCAGGCATTTGGGATCTCATGGTGGGTTTTTTAGTGGGATACAAAGAAATCCAGAGTATCCTGGTCACTGAGAGCATCCTGTCAGTGACAAATGCCCCCAAACTCCTGTGGAAACTCCCATCACAAATTTAATGCAAACTCTGATTTAGGTGCTTCTGACCATCCTGATGCTAAGGGTCAAAATCTGGAGTTAGGAGCCAAAACTTAGACTGGCTGAAGTTTCAGGCAAGTTTTTGTTAAATTAAAAGCACCTTTATAAAATGTGAAACTTGGAGCTATGAACATCTGCATGTGCGAAACTTCTTCAGTGGGGAAGATTTACAACGTGAAAAGAAACAAATCAAACCGAGCCAGGCTTGGGTGTTTTTGTTTTTTTGGTTTTTTTTGCTAATTGTTATTTGGATTTTTAAAATCCCCTGCAAATTCCCCTGCCTAAAACACAATCAGAGCAGTGTCCCTTTCTGATGATTAAAAACCGAAAGCAAAGAGGAGGGGGGAGAAAAAAAAAATCCACCCTGTAAGAGGCTGAATTGTTTTCGGAGGCCTGCAAACAGAGCAGGCGTCGCCCCGCTGGCACCCACGTGTTTTGGGGCTGCAGCTCCCCGACCTGGGCATGGACGTGGGTCTCCATCCGAGGGCCTTCATCAGGGCAAGGTGGTGTTTGCAGACCCTGAGTATTGGGGGGTTTTTGGCTGAAATCGGCGTTCCCCTCCAGCTGGATTTTGGGGGTACCAGGGTGCCTTCTGCCTGCAGCAGCCCCAGCCCTACTTGGGCTTCCCCCCACTTTTGCCTGGTGAGGAATTTGGTTCCTGTCCCTGGCACAGGCTCGTTGTTATTAATATCCCTCGTTATTTATTCCGGGCGGTGAATGGCTGTAACCGGAGAGCTGGGAACAACCGGGGCTGCTTTTTTTTCTTGCTTTGAGCCCTGACACTTTTTGGCAATTCCCCGCTCACCGGAGCCCACGCTGGAGCCTCCCTGAGCGGGGTTCACCCGTGGGGTCACCACTTGGGTCTTTACAGCAAAATAATGCTGTGGTGTGTTCCCCCCCTCCCCAAAACTAAAGAGCAGCGTGAGATGCTGCCAGAGGCGATGGGAAACCAGCACGTGGCTGGGTGCAAGGGGGCAAATGGAGAGATTTAGGGAAATGGGATTTTTTTGGTGCTCAGAGCCTGTTTGCCAGGATGGGAGGACCCAGGGATTTTTGGGAATAGCCTGGCAATGCACGGCACTGAGGGCTGCACCCGCGGGGAGGGGGCTGCGGGGCAGTGCCCCCCACTTTAAAGGGAAGGAGAGGGGTGGGTGTGCGACGGCCGTGCGGGGGGTGAGCGGCACGAGGCTGCTGGGGTTGGAGCAGAGCCTGGTGCTGGGCCTGGGGTTTCAGGCCGGGAAAAGGTCATTTTCACTTTTTTTTTTGCAGTTTTTCCCCGAGTTCCAGCCTGCGGCCGGGGGGGATCTGGGAGCAGGATGGGCGAGGACCCCACAACCTGCAGTTCAGTTCTGCGGGGCGACCAGAAAGTGAAAATGGCTGGAAATAGTGAAACTAAAAGTGATTTATTGTGGTTTTTTTTTACCCCTAGCTCTGAGCCTGAGCAGGGTGCGGGGGAGCAGCCGGGGTCGGCATCGCCCCGAGTCCTGCCCGTTATCCCGGGCAGCCCAACCCGCTGGGAAACTCTCTGGATCTCCAGGGGATGTCCCCGTGGGGTGTTTGTGGGGACAGCTGGCCATGGCGGGAGGGGACGGGGACAGGGACGGGGGCCTTTGTTTCCCCTCCCGGCTTTGTTTCCCTACGGCCCCATTGATGAAGCCCCATGTGGCCAAACAGCCCCGGACCCACCCCGAAACAGTCCTTTTAATTCGATTAAACAGCTCTTTTCCTTCTCACCCGCTGAGTAGATTTAGCACTCACCAGAGCAGTGTTTTCCTGTAGCCCGATTCCGGGGACAAATTCCTAAATCACCTGATAAATTATAGGCTTAATGCAGCCGCTTTTGAGGACACAAGCCCTGAGTTTGCAGGACACAGTGATGCCGGCGCTGCGGGATGCGTGTGCTGCGGATGGAGGGTGCACACACGAATTATTGGGTATCTTTATTTTTTTTTTAGCCAATGTTTCAGGCCCTGGGGGGAGATCGGATGGGGAAATGAGCGCCCAGAGCTTGGGAGAAGCCACACCTCTCCACAGTCCTCTGAAAAGCTGGTGATTGAAACCATTCCCTGCTTCCTCAGCTCAGCGGGGCTCTGCAAAACTGCGGGTGCTGATTGTCTGCCCCCCAAATGCAGCCACCTCTAAGGGGGGGACACGGAGGGGGAGGACATCTTGTCCCACTCTGCCCCACGTCCTGGCAACAGCCACCGAGCCCCGCAAAGCTGCACTTGGGATTTGGGTGCCTAATTCCTGCTAATTTCCCTGGGAAAGGGGAAACCGGATCCTCTAAGGCAGCAGGGAAAAAAATAAAAAATTCTCAGCCCAGGTTGTCGGGTAATTGGAAGGGCTACCCGACTAATTAAGAGTGTGGGGTGTTTGTCACCTCCAAAGCCCTCTTGAACAACAGTTAATTAATCCGCGGGGTTCGGGGCCTTGCAGAGACAGGTGTCGTTACCCTCGTTTGGCAGATGGGGCCACGTGTGGATGGGGGGTGGTGTGACGTGTTCGAGGGCGGGTGAAGAGCAGGTTTCACTGGTTTTTGTGTCGGGTCCAGTGGTCTGGGTGCATCGTGTCCCTCTCAGATGTCTTCACTCAGCATCACCAGGGCTTTGCTGGCCGGGGAGGTTTCATGCTGTGCCAGAGCATCCCCGTGCACCACCCCGGTCCCTGGCTGTGCCATGAGGAGCATTTGCTGAAGCTCCTCCTTCTGCGCAAGCGGCTTGGCAAAATGCAGAGTCGTAGGCAGGACTCAGATGGTTCTGAAGCTGAGTTTTCTCATTTCCAGCATCCTTGGGTTGATGGAGGAAGGGAGCGTGGATTTGGCTCTTCTAAATGGAGGAGCCCCTCTCTTTGTGCCCTGTTCTTGTCCATCCTTCTGGGATGCTCCCGGTGTCTCTGGGGAGGGGACATGTCTTGGGCAAAGTTAGAGGGGAAGGAAGAGAAAACTATGCCTTGTGCCTGTCCCAACCCTCCAGCGTCGAGGGGCCCGGGGTGACGAAGAGCGTGGGTGCCCTTTGTGCCTGGAAAGAAGTGGCCAAATCTGCCCGGACCAAGCCAAGCATGTCAGGTGCTGTCTTGTTTTGAAAGCTCTGCTGGGAAGTCACCCCTGGGATGGCTTGGCCGCGTTGGGGGAGAGTCATGAGGCTGGTCCCGGCGCTGCCAGGCGCTCGCCGGGTGTCCCCCCGCCTGCCCCTCCAGCCACGCTGCTGGAGGTGGCATTTCGTGTTTGCAATCAGGAGGAGATGGGCTCTGGAGCCCCTGACTCCAGGAGCTGGGGATTTAGAGAAGAGTTTGGCCAATGGGCCACAGCGTGGGGCAGCTCCGACCACGCCAGAGGAACCAGAGGTGAAGCCACCTCCGTCACCATGGCAAGACGTTCCTGGTGGGGTGTCAGAGGCTGGGGACAGACGTGGGCCCCGATCCCCTGATCAGTGAGAGCGACCACCAGCCTGTCCCCACACACACCGTGTCTCATCCTTCCTCTTGTTCACGGGCCCTAAAGAAACTGGCTTCAGGGTTTTTTTCTTCCCTAAGAAAACTGACTTCAGGGTGGTTTTTTTCCCTAAAAAACCTGGCTTCAGAGTTTTTTTCAAAGCACCCTTGGGTGCAGAGCTGATGCCCTTCACTCTGTGGGTCTTGGGCTTCACCCCCCCCCTCAATCCCAGAATCCAGGTTTGCTTCCTCTCTCTTTTTAAAACAAAAACTGGGATTTGCTTTTAGTCCCCTGCCAGCAGGAGCTGGGCTTGGAGAGGTTCACTGTCCTGGGCTCGGTACTGCCTGGGTCGGTAATACATAAAGCCCCAAATATGTAAATATAGACATCAGCACCCTAATGTATGGCTGGGGAGAGCACTGGCACCCGCAGGGCGAGCAGGACGAGCCGGTGGGGCTGGAAAATGGCTCTGGCTCAGGCGGGGACGCTCCTGCCGTGCCCGGGCAGCCACCCCCGGCCTGCACGCCCCGACCTGCCAGCACCCGTGGGGATGTGTCCCTGCCTGTCACCCCTGCCCGGCTGCGGCAGGGTCCGGTTTACCCGCTCGTGCCCAGCGTGTGCCCACCCCTCTCCCCCAGGATGGGGAAGATGCCTTTTGGGTGCTGCTGGCACTGGGATGGGGAAGGGGTGTGTGTGTGTGGGGGGCTGCTTTGGCTCGGACACCCCACAGTGGAGAACCCCATTAGCTTGGTGTCCCACAGGCGGGTGCCCCGTGGCCCTGGGCCACCATCCGTGCCACCTCCCGGGTCCCAGGGGTGGGCTGCTGGGCTCCCCCCTGGCAGGGGAGCTGGGATGCTGCGGGGCAGCGGCCATGGCTGCGGTGCACAATGGCCTTTTGTCTGCAGGGCTGCCCCGGGAACATCCCGCCATCCCAGTTTCCCAGTAACATGAAACCTCCTCGGGGCTGCCTGCAGGAGCACAAAGCCCGGGGCTGCTGGGGGGAGCCAGCTCCAGCCCCCTTCCCCGCTCCCCCACTGCGCTGCAGCACACGTGCACTGAGCGTGTTGGGGCTCAGGTGGGTGGCTGTGAGCCGAGCTGGGGTCCTGCATTGCCTCGCTCCTGCTAGAAAGGGGGTGACATAAATGAGGGGACCACCAGGAAGGGAGCTGTGTGTCATCCTTGTGCCTGCAGGGCCTTCTGAGGGAGAATGTGGCCAATCCATGGTGGGGGCTCCAGCACCTTCCTCACCTTGGGGGCTCCTCATCCTCAGCAGACCAAGAGCTCCCTACCATTGCTCCCCAGTTCTCAAGGTGGGCACCCACGGCACATACCAGTGGATGAGAAGACACCTGTGGGCCCTCCCCAGAGCCCCTTTCCCTCTGCAGCCCCAGCCCAGCCTGCCCCGGGGTGGGGGATCACAAACTGTGGGTGTGGGGGGGGAACAAGGCTGGGAGGAACCGCTGTAAATCATTAACGGAACATGGCGGAAGAGAATGCGAAGGGTCATTAATTGAGGACTTGCTGTCTGGCTCGCAGGGGAGTCTGGCTGCCTTATTTTTTTTTAATCAAGGTATTTTATTGCAAGTGGCACACAAGGGGTGGGGAGATGCACTGCAGGGGGCTTGCAGGGGGCTGGAGGATGTGTGGTGCAGAAGGATGGGGGGACACGTGGTGCAGGGGACAGGGGACATGAGTTTCCTGCCCTTCCCACTTGAAGGGCTGGCTCCTCCGGCCCCTGGAGTCTCTGCGATGGGGAAGGACCCCCTGCAATGGGGAAGGACCCCCCCACCCTGGTCCTGGGCCAGCTGGCAGCTCTGCTGCCCCACGTGCAAAGGCCACCCCGAGCTGTCCCCACTGAGCACCCATGGGTGATGGGGGGGGCATTTCCTCACACCCCAGGTGACACTTGTCAGCCCCATCCCGGGTACCTCTGGGCCAGGAGACCCAGCTCAGGGGACGGTTGTCACTTCCATCCGTCCCCCCGGAGGGGTGTCCCTGGCGCTGCCCCCCGTGTGTGGGCACAGACACCCCATGTGTACTTGTTTGCCCGGGGCTGTGCTCGCTGCCGGTGACCCCGAGTTCACTGTGACAAAGGGGAGAGGCTGCTCCTCCTTGGGGCTCCAAGAAAACACTTTTCCCAGCCAAATTCCTTGACACTTTCCCTTTTACTCAGCTCCGGTTGGAAAAGCATCGGGGAGCGAGGGACTTCCCTCCGTCCCGGTGACTCAGGTGCTGGTCACGGGTGACTCAGACACCGGCAGTGTTGTCCCCCCCCCTCCCGGCTCCGGGGGCGTGCGGGGGCCCGGGGTGACCGGGGAGGCAGGGAGACGGGAGGAGGAGGCGATGCCGGAGGTGACGGGACGGGGCACGGGGCCAAAATGGCTGCTGGTGGGAGGGAGGGAGCCAGGAACTGGGAACCAGAGCAGCCCCCGTCTCTGCTGAGGATGCTGTGACTCGTGTCCCCATCCATGGGCTGGGGTGTTTAATTAACAGGCTGTGAGGGAGATGGGGGGACGGCGGGCAGCGGGTGCAGGGCTGACATGAGAGGTGAAGTACAGGGACAGCAACCTGCAGCTCCTGTTTTTAGGAGTTTCCCCCTGGTTTTAGGGCAATGGAAAAAGCAGTTTCCCATTCGTGCTCACGGGGCTGCCAGGTTGAGGTTCCTTTTCACAGATTCACAGAATCTTCACGGTTGGAAGGGACCTTTGAGATCATCGAGTTCAACCACAAAAAAATAAAACCCCCCAAAAAACCCCAAAAACCCCAAACGCACAACACACCACAAACAGACAGAACCCAACAATCCCGGGCACTAGAGCGTGCCCTGAAGAGCCATGTCTACACGTTTCTTAAACCCCTCCAGGGATGGTGACTCCACCCCCTCCCTGGGCAGGCTGTTCCAGGGCCTGACCACCCTCTCAGGAAAGTCATTCTTCCTAAAATCTAATCTAAACCTCCCCTGCCACAACTTCACACCATTCCCTCTGCTCCTGTGGTTATTCCCTTGGGAGAAGAGGCCAACCCCCCACCTCTCTCCACCCTCCTCTCAGGGAGCTGCAGAGGGCAATGAGGTCCCCCCTCAGCCTCCCCTTCTCCAGACTAAACATGCCCAGGTCCCTCAGCCTCCCCTCGTGTGACGTGTTCCCAAGCCCCCTCCCCAGCCTGGGTGGGATGGGGCGTCCTGAGCTGGAACCGGCGCGTTTTCCAGCCTCTCCCTTCGCCAAGGAGGGTTTTTGGGGCTGGGAAACTGTTTTGTGGGAGAAGGAAAACCCGTGTGCCCACGGAGCCGGTGGTCCCAGCGCCCCGGGGGTCCCGTCCCCCCGTTCCCCGCCCGCAGCCCGGTTCTGCCGGCGCAGCCCGGCGCTGTCACCGCGGTCACTGCTGCCACCTAGCGGGGAGAGCCTCCCGGAGCGGGGCGGGCGGGGGAAGGGGGATCCCCTCTCCCGGGGGTCTCCTTCCCCCTGGGGTGCGGGTCCCCCCCCCCCCGCAGCCGGTCGGACGCGCCGGGGACCAAGGGAGCATCACTGTGTGAGACGGGGGGAAACTGAGGCACGCCAGGGGCTGACGGCGCTGTGGCTGGAAAGGGACCCCGGTGCTCATCCCAGCCCACGCGTGGGGGCAGCTGACCCAGCCGGAGGGTCCCCAGCAGCACCCAGTTTGGGGCTGTGGGAGCAGCAGATTGAGCTCAGCTGGGAGCCCCCGGAGGTGTGAAGTGGGGCCGTGCCTGCAGCTGGTCCCTGGCCCTCAAAACCAGAGCGGCAGGAGCCAGCCATGGCTAGTCCTTGCCCCGTAGCCTGCCCCGAGGGGCTTCACACCCTTCCTCTGCCCGCGGGCAGGAGCTGCTTGTCCTCATGGTGAGTCTCCGTGTCCCTCGCTGGGGAGGAGGATGGTGCTGGGGTGGGTTTGGGGCAAAGTGGGGCTGAGCAGGGCTGAAATGTGCCTCTCCCAGCAGGCAGCCTGCCCGTGGTGGTCCCCCACGGGGGCTTGCTTGGTCCCCTGGGCAGGGAATGGACAGGGGGATGCTGGTGACACCGACCACAGGGCTGAGCCCTCCTCAGGCTGCTTGTTTTGCTCCCCAGGGACCCCAGGGGCAGCGTGTTTGTCCCTAGCGGGGGGCACTTTGGCAGGTGGCGTGTCCCTGACCCTGCAACGTGGCTCACCCATCCCTGGGGGGGGGTTACGTGACATCCAGCCCGGCCAGAGGATTAGGGCCGGCTATAACAGGCCGCGTGGTCACTGGTCGTTCCCAGCTCTGGTTACACGGTGCCTGGCCCCAGCGATGCCGGGGGGTCAGCTTTCAAATGGCACAGACACCCTGGCAGGGGAGCCGGGGGGGTCACAAAAGGGTAAGGGACTGTGTGGGGAGATTCCACAAAGCTGGAAGCCACCATGGGGCTGAGCATCCCACCCCTCTGTCCCCCCAAATGGAGGGGGGTGTGTGAGCTGCGGTTACCCCCATGGCTCCTGCCTTTTTTTGGGGGTGAGGTGGGGTGTCCTGCATGGCACTTGCTGCCTTCATGGCTTCATTGTGGCGGGGGGGGGGAAAGAAGGCTTCTTGTGTACCCCAGTCTCCCTCCCTCCATCAGGAGAGCAGCTCGGTGGGAGTTGGTGAGGCTGTCACCCACCTTCCCAGCGCACTCCGGGGCCTGATTAATTGCTCTCTTAGCAACTGCTAATCTGTATGTAGGTGCTGGAGCCAAACGAGGCGCGCGCGTGTCTCCCTTCGGAGGGAGCGTCACGACGGCGCGGGCTGGGGGGCGGCTTGGCGTGACTGGGAGCTGGGGGAGGACAGCAGCCTTCCTGTTCCCGACAACAAACCCCAGGGTCCCTGCGGAGGGAGAACATCCCTGAACCAGCCCACCCCCGGGCCAGCACCCACGCGTCGCCCTTAAATCGAAGGGCATAGTTAATGGTGCCTGGAGGGTCCCTGCTCCACAGCATCCCTGGGGACCGTGCTCAGGGGGCATCGACTGGTGTGTGTGGGGATTTTTCCCTGGAGATTTAGGGAAAGCTCCTGGGAGGGTGTTGAGGATGTGACTTGTTTCATGTGATCCATGTGGGTGGTGGGAGCTGCGTGCTAACACGGTGAAACACCCTTGGAACGTGGGACAGGAGGGGATGGTCCCCGTCACCACTATGGTTGGGTGTGTGTGTTGGGGGGGGTTTAGGCCAGTGAATTGCCCCAAAATCCTTCCTCCCTTTCTCCCCCAGCCAGAAGGGAGCCTGGTGTGGCCACACGTGTCCTGCTGCAGGGCTGCAGTGAGGACGGCTGCCACAGGAAGGCAGTGGTGGCTTTTGCTGCAAGTCCAGGGATGTGAGATGCTGAATCCAGATTTGGGACTGGAGCCCTGGTGTGGGGAATGTGGCTGTGGGAGCAGCAGATCGAGCTCAGCTGGGAGTCCATGGAGGTGCCGGTGGTCCCCAGACCCGCCTGCCCTGGGGGTTTGGTGCCCAGCAGCTGCTGAGCACATCTGGAGGCCAGAACCTCCCGTAGGAGCCTGGCCTGAGCAGAGGCTTGGCTTATTGCCTGGGGACTGTGGAGGTGCCGGTGGTCCCCAGACCCGCCTGCCCTGGGGGTTTGGTGCCCAGCAGCTGCTGAGCACATCTGGAGGCCAGAACCTCCCGTAGGAGCCTGGCCTGAGCAGAGGCTTGGCTTATTGCCTGGGGACTGGTCGGGTTATGGGTGAGAATTTGTTATTAGTTAATTTTAATAGCTAGGTCAGAACAGTTTCTCTGTGGGAAGCTGTTCTCTTGGCTGTAAAAACACCTTTGGCTGATGGTGCCATCCCTAAATTAGACGCAGGGCTGCTGATCACCTTGCTGGGGCTTCACCTGCTGTGGCTCCAGCAAAGGAGAAAAGGGCTGCCATGGGGAGGCTGCTCCGCGCTCCCCAGGTGATGCCAGGCTGAGTATCGGAGCCAGCAGGAGGTGATGCCACTCTGTGCCATGTGTGGGGTGCTGGGCGGGGGGCACGGGACCCTCACTGCCCCGAAACACGGCTCAGAATTGAGCTCCTTCATGTCTGGCTGCCCCCTCCACAGCACGGTCCCCATATCCTGTGCTCTCCTGGGACCGGAGCTCGTGGTGCTGCCTGTGCTGGGACTGGGAAGAGGCAAGGAATAATAATAATAATAAAGGGTTTGAATATTTTGCAGCCAAATGGGGCCAGGCCCCCCCTGCTGAACTCTGCAAATGGAGTGGCATACGAGGAGCTCTTAATTAATTGACCAGCATCCAAACTGTGAGCAGAAAGAGGCAGGTGGGGACTTGGGGGGGTGCCATCCCCAGGCATGTTGGTCTGTGCCCATGTGAGGGGTGGGGGGCACGGCTGGGATGGGGCTGGGTCCATCCCACCTTTTCCTGAGCTTTTATGCCTTTTCCAAAAGCTGCTTTCTTGCCATAGATGGGTACTGGTCGGGGGGGCCCTTCCCAGCGCAGCCCCTCTTGTTGCAGCCCCCGATCGATGAGGAACATAATTACTCTTGCAAAGGCAAATCCGTGCCGGCACTGACTGTTTGGTACTGCTCCAAGGAAGACAGTGTTTCCTTGCAAAGTACGAGGCCATGAATATTTTATGCCCGAGGAGGATATTTCTTTCAGGAGGTTGTTGCATGAATTATGGAAAAGTCGGGAGGAGAAGACGGGTGTTATTTCGATGGGGTCAGCTCTGTGGAGGAGGATGCCCGGGTGCCGTGGGGCTTTGCTTGCCTGGGGTCCCTTTCCCTGGGTGGGGGGCAAGGTCTGCCTCTCGCCCCCCATCACAGCAGCAGACAGGGGCTGCCCTTGGTGCAAATCCATCCCAGTTTGGGGCAGTTTGCTTTCCAGCAGAGCAGGTTGGTGCATGCAGGATGAATGGGGCAATGTTTGCACGGGGTCCAAGGTGGGACGAGTGTTTTAGCTGCTGGCTTGGTGCCTTGTCAGGCAGCTTCAGGTCTTGGGTCCTGCCCTGCTGGTGGGACGAGAAACTTGTCTTCTCCCTTCTTTTTCCCCCATCAGCTTTCTCAGGAGGGTGGGAGCAATTCTGGAGGGGAGGAGGGTTGGGTCTGGTTTCCAGTTTTCTTTACCTCTGAGTGAGGGCTGGGATCTTGCTCAGCTGCAGATCCCAGGAGGGAGGGGGGGGAAAATTAAATCAATGTGTTTTGTCAAAGTGATTGAGCGTGTGTCCATGGACAGCTCTGACACTTTCTGTCTGGAGATGGCCCAGCTTGTGCCATGCAGAGCGTGGGTAAAATAACTTGGTGCTTTTTCTGCCACCAGCTTGTCTGCGGAGCCCTTGGTTTGGCACCTCGGATTTGGGGTAAACCCGAATGAATTGGGGAACGGCTCCCTTTCATCCTCATTTATAAGGGACGGCTTCTAACTGGGATGGGACCAATTCACCAGTAACGTTGAGTGGGTCAAACTGGAGATGATGGCTGACAGCAGCCCTCGTGCTCTCCAGTGAGCAGCAAAATGGGCTGCAAACCTGGGGTTCAAGGCTCCCAAATCTGCTCTCCCTTCCCGGTGTGGCCGTGCTGGAGCAGCAGCCACCAGAGGGAAGCAGGACATCGCCCAGAGGATGGAGCCGGCTGAGGGCTGGAGCAGGGGGGTTTGGGGGGGTTATGCCTTTGCTGCAGCCCCTCAGGGAAGGGCTGTGAGTGCAGGGCTTGGCCCCAGATGGGTGCATCTTGGGGGGGATGCAAGTTATGGGTTGTGTGGGGAATAAATGCAGTCCAGGTGATGCTGGGAGTGACAAAAAATTGCAAAGCATGAAGTGAAATGTCAGGCTGTCCTGGAAACGTGGGTCGGATTAGTGCATTTCTATCACAAAACTGGCTTTTTATATTTAATTGAGCGAAACTCCCCGTTGCTGGAGCCTCCAGTAGCTGCCCACAGAGTTGGTCCCTGAGGCCAAGCCGACAGCTTTTCCTTGACTGAGGTCGGAGCCTGGCTGGATCCATCAGTGCACTGAGCTCTGTCAGTCCCTGCTCAACGCCTGGGGGTGCAATGTGGGGGCTGTGGGGCCGTGGGGTGGGTGGCCCTGGTGCCGTGGGCTGTCTGTCTGTCTCCTTTTGGGCTCTCTTGCCGTTAGGTGGAAGTGTTGCAGAGGAGAAGAGCGCTGGTGCTGCCCGACTCCAGGCTCAGAGAGCGGCCAAAGCCAGGCAGGACTCCTTTGTCCTCCCAAAACATGGAGGCAGGGAGGTACAAAGGGGAATTTTTAGGCTGGATTACACCCGGGGGAGAGGAATAAATGCCTGACCAGAGGCTCTGACACTGCGGCTGGAGGAGGTTTGGCCAGGGATGGGTATGGCCACAAAGCAGCAATCCCTGCTGCTGCCCCGGGGGTCTCCTGGAGGATCCCCAGTGCCTGCTCCATCCCCTCAGGGCTGGGATGGGGGGGCTGGGAAAAGCCCACCAGCTCAGGGAGAGTTGTTCCCCTCCCTCCCCCCCCCCGCCTTGGTGGCCTCCAAGAGACAGGTCTGGCTGCTTGGCCTCAGGTGGGGTTTCACCAGGGGTCCCACATCAGCCGGGTGGGATGTGGGTCCTGGCAGGACTCTGGGCTGTGGAAAAGCCACTGGTGAGGGTTTGGCAGCCCCCAATGTGGGTAAGGGGCAACCAGGGGGGCTCTCACGGCCACAGCAGCCTTCCTCAGGAGGAGGAGGAGTTGCCATTGCTGCAGTGGAATCATTCCTCTTTCATTGCTAATTCCTCCCTGCAAGCCTGGATGGGCTTTTCTTTCCTCCATTTCTTTAAAATGCAGCTCTTTCTATCGAAATCTGGTTAGTCATGAAGCGTATAATGAGTTTTATATATATTTAAAATGGTCTGACATTCGGCATCCCATTATCCTCACTCCTCAAGAGAAACATGGACTCGATGTGTGAATGTTGATCCAATAAGAGCGCAGTCAGTACCATTTTTGCTCTCTGAAATATCCATATCTATTACCCATATTCATGTGCTGTTTGTGTAGGAGTCTTTTTCTTGCAAAAAGAAATCCAAAGCTGTGGTTTTTCTTTTTTTTTCACTTGGGCCTGTTATTTAGGTATTTTTGGGGGGGGGCAGGCAGAGTTATTTTGTGGCTTGGTTTTATTTCGCAATTTTTTTAATTCCTTTTTCCTTCAGTAAATCCCATCTCTGGCTGTAATTGCCCAGTGTGGGAAAGCACAGTGGCTTTTTGCAAGCAGTCTCTCTGATTTCTGCCAGCAAACTGCTGTGGGGGGGTCTGACCCATCTCCCCCCACTCCATACCCAGCCTGAAACACCCTGTAAACTTCCAGCAGAGACTTTTCTCCTTCCCCATCCTCTTGTTGAGGCTCTTCTCTGCCTGACGTCAGTGAAAACTTTCCCTTTGCTGCAAAAGCCTCCCCAGGGAGCAGGACAAAAGTGGCGACATGTTCTTCTTTCTTTCTTTCTTTTTTTCCTCTTAAATCCTTCTCCTCTTTTCTTTCCCTTTTGCTTCCTCCTGTATCACTGGCACCCTTGCACCCTTGACCTGCCAGAGCCCGTGTCCCTTTGCCACCACTCCTCCTGCCTGCGTCTTTTCCCCCAGACAAGTGGGACACCGGAAAAAACATCCCCAGCTCCCCCCCCTTTACCCTGCAAACTTATTTTTTCTTTAAACACACATGAAAATAGCTCTTGCTGGGACTCCTGCTTTTTTAATTGTGTAGATATTACAGCTAATTACAGTTCTATTAATATTTCACTTTGAATTAAAGATTTATTTTCCCCACCCTTCTATCCAGGAGGGAATTAAATCCACACCCAAGGCAATTGCAAATGCAACCCACAGATGAAAAGGGCCGTGCGTGGTTCCCATCCCCGTGTCTCTCTGACGTGAGTGACCCGTGGAAAGGAAGGAGAAGGTGGTGGCTCGGCCATAAATTATTCAAAGCCCTTCTGCAGAGCTGAGCCGGAAAGTCCAGTCCATAAGATGCGGTTTCATGTTTTCCTATATTTAAAAAAAAAAAAAAAAGAAATAACAAAGAAATGTGCAAGCAGGATGTTTCCCTGGTGGTGCTGGGTGGCTTTAGCACTGGACATGGTGACCTTCCTGGCTGGCTGGGGGCCAGGGCAGCGGGAGCTGGATGCTACACGGCCAGAGCTGTGCTTGTCTGGAGATGGCCATGGGCTGAGTGGGATCAGGACACGGCAGAACCTCCTGCCTGGGGGTCTGCAAGCCCTGAAGGGTCAGGGAAAGGCTGCTGATAGCCCTGGAGATGCTGCAGCACCCTGCAATCCCTGGATGGACACAAACATGGGAATTGGCTCCTGGTGAACCTTTCCAAGCCTGTCTCTGGGGTGGGAGAGGCAGCGACTTCTTCAGTTCCTCTTGTTTTGATCCTGATGAAGCCGTATTGATCCCGCGGGGGACGGTGCTGCATCCATTTGCTGACGGCATCGAACTATCCTGGAGTATTTGATCATCTTCTGACCCACGTGCTGAGGAGCAGCCCTGGCTGCAGCAGCATCGACCTTTGTGGGATCTGCTGAACGGCTCTCGGGATAACCCCAGGCACAAGCTGCTTCTCCAATATCTCTGGGGCATCTCCTGTTCGTCCCTGTGCCCTCCTACCTGTCCCCCTCGGCCACCACGGTGTGGCCTTTCCCATTTTGCCAGCAGCATCGTCCTGAGCCAGGAGTCCAAATGTTAATTGGGTTTTGACATTCTTGAGTGCTCAGATGATATTTTTGGCTTCTGATGGTGGGGAAGAGATGCAGGAGAAGGGGAGACGTGCAGTCCATGAGGCTTGGAGAAGAGAGACTCTGCCAGCTGCACCCATGGCAGCAAGAGCATCCCCCAAATCCCTGGGACTCCGGTCCCCAAAGCTGGGTGCAGGGTGGTTGGATAATGATTATTTTCCACCAGAGCCAGGGGAGCAGTGAGCACCGAGCTTCCCAGGGTGAGCAGGCTGTTGGAGGCAATTCAGGCAATGCTTCAGCCCAAACTTCTGCATAATTTAGCCCAGGCACCGTCCCCCAGCAATTCCTCAGGACCAGAGCAGGATGGACCGGTGTCAGCCTGGCACAGCTCTGCCCTGGCACTGTGGGAGCCCAGGCTGTGAGCAGGATGCCCTCGTTTCTCCTCGAAAGCAGAGCACATGTCTCAGAAATCCCCTGGGGAGCCTGAGGTCTTGACCTCAGGGTGCCTCTGAGAGCTGCTTTTGGTGAAGAGATTTGTGCCCAGTTTATCCCACAGGGGCTGGGACCCCCCACCAGCCCTGGCTCGTGGGTGATCCACGAGTGTGGGGCACTGGCTGCTGCCTCTGGTGTGCCCCAAGGCTCTGACAGGCTTGGGACAGGCTTGGGGGCTCCTCTCCTCCCAAGGGGCTCAATGGCCCTGGGCACCGATGGGCACAGACCCCCCTCCTGCCCACACATCTCTGCCCTGCATCATGCTGGGCCAAACAGCCCCCTCGGGTCACCTGGTGGTCCCAGCTGAGGGTCCTTGGTTGGGTCTTGGGGAACTCTCCCAACCCCATTGCAGTGTTTCAGCTGCTGCCCACGGTGGGGACAAGGTGTTTCCTTGATGTTTGGACACCCCCCACCCCAGCCGCTCTGCTCCCTTTGAAGGTCCTGAGCGAGTCCTCCCCACCCCCAGGAGCCTTTTGGAAATACCCAATGGACCCCCAAGAGGGGCAGCTGCCGGGTGAAAGCTGCTGCCCTGAAGCCCTGAGTGGGGACTGGATGTTGCTCCTGGTGGGGCAGGTCATATCTACGAGCTGGGCTGTCACCATCATCCATCCTTGTGTCCCCTCCCTGTCCACCACAGTCCTTGTGCTTCCACTCCTTGCATTGGTGCTGGGGGGGGGCTGAGGGTCGCACACCCCCTGTGTGTGCACGGGGGGGCTGGATGGGGCTGTCCCCCTCCTGGCTGCCCTCCCCTGCGTGGGAGCAGAATAACAAGGAGATCCACTCTGGCTCTCGCTGTAAATGAAATCCCTGCAACAGCCCGGTCTCTGCAGGAGCCGGTGCTCTGGGCACGATCCCGTGAGCACCCGGATCCATGGGAATGCCCCCCTCACCGTGATGGCCGGAGGGCACCCGGCCAGCTCCTCAGGGGAGAGCATCCCCCCGGAGAGCACAGGGCTCCTGCAGACAGGCCTGAGCAGGGAGCCAGGGGGCCCTGAGTGCTTCTGGAAAACCAGTTCATTTCCAGCCTCCTAAATGGGATCTGGGTGACAGGGCTGTGATTACAGCACCCAGCCCTCCCCAGCAGCACCCTTCCTGCCCGGGACCTGGCTCACCCCGCACCGGGGCTGGTATTTTGCTGTTTCCAAGCGAGCACAAACCAACCCTTAGGGCAGATGAGGCTGGAAATGCGTGTTGGAAAGGCTGGGCTTTGCTTTTTGGTGCTGGGAGGGGCAGGTGGAGCTGCAGAGAGCCCTCCCCGCAGCCAGGTCCCCCCCGTTTGGGGTCCCTCCGTGGGCTGGGTGCTCTCCAGCCCGGTGTGCAGGCAGGTGAGCTCCCTAATCGCTCGGGTGACCGATTATCTCACAGTCATTACCATGATGGATTGGAGCAGTTAATGTGTCAATGGCCATTACTAGGGGGCTGTGTTTTCTCTGGATTAATGAATCGACACAACCACCACGGGCTCCTCGGAGCTGCCGGGGCCTGGAGGGGTGGTTTGATAGTGCAAGGAGGGGATGCACAAACCGTGGGCACAGGTGTGGAGTGGCGTGTTGGCACCATTCTAGGGGAGGCTGAAGGCTTTTTGGGTGACAGCTTGGGGCAATGAGCCTCATCGGTGCCCTGGAGAGCTGCTCCCACCGTGGCGAGGGGAAATTTGGGGCTGGCTGTTAGTGCATGTGGTAGGAGCTGCCTCTCAGCAGCCTGGCATGGGGGGAGCCTTCCTGTGCCCCCGCCACGCAGGGTCTTGCAGGGCTTGGCAAAATCTGGAGCATCTGCAAAAGCACCCACGGGAGCCGTGGTGGGTCTTCATCTCTGCAAATGCTGGAATTAGAGGATGTGACCTGCCAGAGCTGTGGGGTCTGGGGGCCCAGACGCCTGTCAGTCCTGCTGCTGTGCTGAGGGTCAGCGATGGCTGCAGGTGATGGGCAGGGAGAGAGGGACGGGTATGAGCAAAACATGTCTGATGCTAAAGGACCGGGAGGGGAGAGGTGCTGGGGGCTGCAGGGCAGGAGCGGGGCCAGCTCCATCCCCCTTCCCGCTTCTTTTGCAGCCCTTCGTGCCCAGCTCGGCGGAGGCGGTTTGTGGGGCTGCAGCCGTGTCCCCCCCGCACCGGGAACCCGGGGAGTGAGGGGGGGCAGCCGGGTGCGGGGGTCCCCCCGCCGTCTCCCCGCCGAGGGTGCGCTAGTGCTTTAAAAGGCTGGCAAAGCCGGCGGCGGGCTTCCCAGCGCTTCTTCATGCAAAACTTCCCCGGCCCTCCTCCTCCTCCTCTTCCTCCTCCTTCCCCACCTCCTCCTCCTCCTCCTCGTCGCGGCTGCGGTGCGGGTCCCGCCCGGCTGCGGCTCGCTCGGCTCCCCGGGCCGGGGCCGGGGCTGGGGGGGTGGTGGCAGGCGGGCAGCCCCCGCCGCATGCCGCAGGGCCCCCCCGGGGTGCCGGCGCCCCGCCGGGGCCGGAGGCGGCTCTCGGTACCGGGCAGCGGCCGGAGACGGGGTCGGCGGCGCCGCCAACTTCGCGCTGCCCGCGGGTAAGT
>NW_015090982.1:973192-1053024 GCF_001431845.1 Calidris pugnax | reverse complement strand
GGGGCTTGGGGCAGGGGGCTGGCGGCGGTGGCCGAGCCGCAGGCGGGAGGGTGCCCTCGCCTCGCCGCAGCGGGCAGGGCCCGCAGAGCCCGCCGCAGGGCAGGGCAGGGAGGGAGAGCCGGGGTTTGCCCAGGTCAGGGGGAAGGGGCCGCCCCTTCGGGCTTGGAGGGGGTTTGGGGGGTGAGACCCTTCCCCGGAGCCGCGGGAGCATCCTCGGTTCGGGGCGGGGAGCCCCGCTCCCGGTGCGGGCAGAGGCTCCCGGGGTTGTTTTCCTCCCCGGAGCCTCCCCCGCTCCCCGGCGTTTTTTGGGATCCGCGGGGCGCCGGGAACTTGGCAGCCGTGGGAAAATAACGGAGAACTCTCCCACCGTCTGCCCGGGGGCGCAGCCCTGCCTCCCCCTCCTCCTCCTCCTCCTCCTCCCGGTGTGATGAGTTCGCCGTGCTCTGCCAGCCGGGCTGTTTTCCTGGGGGCTGCTCTGGGCTCTGAGGGGGATGCCCGCTGCTGCCGTCGGCTGCGACGGAGACGCTGCGCAGTGAGTCACTGTCACCGCTGCCGGGGACCTGTGGCTGGGGGCTTGGGGGGGGAGATGGCACCCACCCGGGCTGGGGTGACCGGGGGAGCTCACCGGCGCTGGCCGCTCGCCCGGGGAGGGAGGGAGCGGAGCCGATCTGTTGAATGCAGCCGGGAGCTCGGGAAAATGCCAAGAGAAGTGCCAAATGGAAAAGCTCGTTTCCTTCCCTCCCTCCCCTCTCTGTGAGCCGGGCTTTATCCGCAGCAGGGCAGCAGGCAGGGGGTGCGGGGGGACGTGCTGGGCATGGCTCTGGCTGGGGGGAGATCCTGGGCGAGACCCCCCCTCCCTGTAATACGTGGAGAGCCGTGATGGGATGGGATGTGCAGAAATCCTGGCTGCTTCTGGCCGAGCGGGGGGGACGCAGCGCCGGGGGCTGCGGTGAGGGTGGGCTGTCTTCAGGAGGGTGGTGGGTCCCTGTGGGCAGTGGTGGGCTCCAGCTGCCCCCGGCTGGGGCGGGGGGCACAGGAAAGCTCGTTCTGGGGAGGGCAGGAGGCACTGGGCTGGTGGTGCTGAGCTGCACCCCGGGGTGTCGAGGCGGCAAAGGGGGAGCTCCAAGAGGGTCTCACAGCGAGAACCAAAGCTCGGGAGCAGCCCGTGGTCCAGCCCCGCATCCCGGGGACCAGCATCGCCCTGCGGAGGAGCCTGCCCGCTCCCCGAAAAAGGGTGTCACGTGCTTCAACTTTGGCATCAGGCAGGAGGAGGATGGATTTGTCAGCTCAGCCACCCCCTTCCAGCTCTTCCCAGAAAGGCAACGGCTTGAAGATGTGGCAGGTCCTAATTATAACATAAGGCCATCCCGCTCCCGCTGCCCTCCCCGGCTCCGTGCCCGCCGCGGGCACCGACTCTTCCTCTCGGGCTTCGTGTCTAATGGGGGGGTTTCCTCTGCTGAGCGGTCCGGTTCCCCATGCCCTGCCCAAAACCCGGCCCAGGACAGTGGTCTCTGCCCCCGCGGGGGCTTCCCCAGGCTGGGTACGGGCAGGGGCTTGTGCTGCCAGACCCCGGTCTGGGGGTGCAGGTGTGATGGGGAGCAGAAATGCCAGGCAGTGCCGCAGGCACTGGCGGTCAGGCCGTGCTCTTGCTCCGAGCCAGCGCCGTCCCAATTTACAGAAGGTGATCAAAAATTAATTGTGGGATTTTGCTGCACGTGGCGGGAGCAGGGATGAGCGCCGGCTCCTTCCCTCCCTCCTTCCCTCCCTCCGGCCTCCCCCTGGAGCTGTGCGTTGGCTGCCGGCAGAGACCCCGCGCCGCCTCCCGCAAGGTGAGACCCTGCCATCCCCTCTTGTTCCTGCCATCCCCTCTTGTTCCTGCCATCTCCGCTCGTTCCGTGGCCGGATCCTTCTCCCCTTCCCCTCGCCGTGCCATCAAATCCTTCACAGTGAGGGATTAGCTCTGGGCTGCTTGGCAGCGGGGAGGGGGAAGGAGAACGAGCTTGCCTACAGTTAAGGAGATAGATAGATGTATTTATAACGTGATAAATATTCCCTGGGTCTGATCCGCACCAGTGGGAGCCTTTTCCTTCAGACTTCAGCATCCTTCGGGGGATGCTCCAGAGCAGTGAGGAGGGTGGTGATACCCGTTTTCTCTGCCCCAAGACGGGCACTGGTGAGATCTGGTTGCGGAGAGGTCGAGCTGGCATCCTGGGGATGGGCTGGGGCTTATGCAAGCGTTGTGATATCGGTTTGGGCATCGATCGAGGGATTGCTGGATGGGCAGGGGGGGTGGAGCTGCGTCTTGGAGCACGTCAGGTGGGTTTTGATGGTGAAATCTGGGGTCTCTGCTTCCCGCTGCCTGCTGAGCTGTGGCCTTGCTCTTCCTCCGAGCCAACGCTGGGGTACTCGACCTGAATACTTAAGGTTTTGCCTGTCGAGAAAGAACCTAGCCTGGCGTCCCCTCCCTCCGTGTCTAAATTCTGCCGTACTTCATGGAGCTTTTGCAATGAAAAAAGGAAAAAAAAAAAGAAACCCAAACAACCAGGAGCCAAAGCGAAGTTCCCTGAAATCGCTTGCAAGCGGGGAAGAGCGAGCGTGCGCTAATTGGGATATTGTGCTGCGTGCTGGCTGGCCCCGCGCGCCCAAGGAAGAGCAGGTGGGGAAAGAAACGGCCTTGATTTTCAAAAAGATGCCGGGGATCTCGTGGCAGCCGGTGTGGCTGGAGCCGGCACAGCCCTCCCGGTACCGGGGCTGGGCTGGGGAAGGTCTCCTGGTGGTGGGCTGATGGGCTGATGGGCAGTCATCCCTTGGCAGCCGGGGACGGGGTCGTGCGGGTGAGAGCCTTCCTGCATCTCCTGGACCACATCACTGGCTCAGCCTTTGCCTGGTCCAACAAGCCCCAATGCAATTTAGCGTGAAACCGGTGAGTGCCCTGGCTCTGAGCTGGGAGCCAACAGGTCCTGCGCCGCTGAAGGAGCCCGGTCCTGCTGCGGGCAGAGCTCGGGGTCCGTGGGAGCAGGGTCTGCTCGGAGAGGGGTGGGATGCTTGGGCCGTCCTGGCCGGGATCTGAATGAGCCACCTTTGGGCTTTTCCTGCTGCTGATGGTAATCAAGCCGTGGTGATTAGTGTTCAGCCAGCGCTTGGGTTGATGGCACGAGATGGGAACTCAGTTGCCTGCAGCAGCACGGGCTTCACAGAGCTGATGGCAGTGAAATGACTTGGTTTTGACTGGGAGTCCTGCAGGGAGCGGGCAAGGGAGAGAAATGGGCCGTTTCCTGCCTTATTTATTTATTTCTATCCCCTCCCCAAAGGAGCCTTTCCATTGCTGCAAAATCCCTGCTCTGAGGGGCAGGTGTGGGGGCTCCAGCCCCCCCTGTGCTGTGCAGCCGTGATGGGTCAGGGCTCCTCTACCCCAGGGCTTGGGCTCCCGGCTCCGTTGGTGTGATTTGGGGGTCCCTCTGGGCTGTCCCTGGAGCTGTGACAGCACCAGCCGGGGGGAGGGCAATGTTGCAAACCAACCCCGTGCAATGCAGGGAGGGGGGGGCTCCAGCTGCCCCTCCTGGGGGTGCACCAGCCCCGGGGGGTGATGGGGAGCGCTTGCCTTGGCTCCAAAGCCCTGGGGTGCAGACCCCCACGGTGGGACGGGCTGTGTGTCCCAGTGCCTGTGGGCACCTCTGGGCTCTGCGGGAGGTGACAAGCCCAGGTTGTGTCTCTGCAGCCCCGGCTGGTGCGGTGCTTCCAGGGGTGCGTGGAAGGAGCTGTGGGAAGGAGCTGTAGAGGGGAAGCCCAGGATGGTCCCTGCCTCTGGGACACGGTTCCTTCTCCGGGCTCTGGAGATGGATTTCCAGCAGGAGCTCTGTGCCACGCAGAGGAATTTTTAATCAGCGTTTGGTTTCTCCTGCCCAGCTGCTGCCCCAGCTGAGGGCCCGCGATGGTGGCCATGGTGGCCCAGGCCCGTGGCTCGGTGGCCACCGCTAGAGGGGGGCAAGATGCCACCGCGCAGGACCAGCCCGTGTCCTGGGGTGCTGCTGGCCACCTGCAGGGCAGGGACACAAGCCCAGGAGCTGAGCTCTGCCCCTGGGCCCCGTGGCTACCCCTGTCCTGAGGCGGCAGCAGCCTCAGCACCCGCTTCTGCAGCTCCCGAGCCCCGTTGGATGGGTCTGGCTCAGGCTGGGCACTGGAGATCTGCTCGGTTTGGTTATTCCTTGTGCCACGTTCCAGGTTGTGGATCCGGCTGTGGCACGGCCGGGGATGAGGGCAGTGGAAAGGCTCGATCCGAGGATGTGCTCGTGGGAAGTGGGAGAGAGGAGCAGTGCTCTTTCCTTTGCAGCTAAGATAAGCACCACGCTGGGCATTCATCCCACCCTGCACCTCAGCTGTTGCAAACCCACAAACGTTTCTTCCCCCGGGGCTGTGGTGCCCTGTGGGGCTGTGCAGATGGGGCAGAAGGGCGGCTCCATCCCCTCGCTGCCTGTAGCATCTGGGTAAGGCTCTTCCCTCCTTCACCAGCACCTGCTGTAGGCAGGTGTCTCCCTCCAGATGTGCGTCTCCCTCCAGATGTGCGGGACTGGCTTCAGGGTGGAAGGGCTGCTTTGGGGAGGTGCAGGAGCTCCCTGGGGACCCAGAGGCTGGTCCCACACCTTCGAGGAAGGATGGGTTTCTTTCCTCCTTGCTCCTGAGCTTAGAGCTCTGGGTTTCTGCCTGTTCCTCCATCCCCACACACTGCCCACCCCTCCGGGGGGTGATTTGGGCTGTGTGTGGAGCAGCAGCTTGTGTGAAGGTGTGGGGATGCCCAGGGCAGGTGAAGGGTGATGGGGAGCAGGGGATGCTCATCTCCTGCCCCTTCCCGACAAGCGTGAGGCCGTTTGCAGCACAGGCTTGTCGGGTAATTCAGGCTGCATCTCCCCTAATGATTCAGAGAGGGATTCAAACCAGCTCCCCCCTCCCCTCCCCATTATTTGCGCTTTCTTCTTGCCTGCCGTGATATTTTTACCTTCAGTTCGTTCAGATTATATGATCAAAGGAGGCACAAAGGGGAGAGAACAGAGAGGAAAAAGCTTAAAAGAAGAAAGGGAGAGGCTGTGGGCTCTGGGGGCACTGCCAGCTCCGTGGGAGCTGCCGTGGGCTTGGAGGATTTTCCTGGGAGCGGGTCCACGTGGTGACCCATTGCACCTTCTCCAACGGGCAGAAATGTCGTGGTTCCTGGGGTAGGATGCGAGAGATGACCTGATTTTGGTTGGCGTAGAGGGGGGCGGGGGGGGCTGCGGTGTTTGAGCATCTCTGGGTCTCCCCATCATCTGCCTCCTCGCCACGGGCAGAGCCTGACCCGCTTCCAGGCTGTAGCAGGAGCCGCTTCTCCCTGATCCGCTCCCTCTGCCGACGCAGGGATGGTTCTGGTGAAGGAGACGGGACGTGGGGAGGGCTGATCCCTGTCCTTGAGCCCCATCCGAGCGGGGCCGCGCTGGGGGGGCTCTCCCGGTGGCGGCGGGTGTCGTGCCGCAGCGCTCCCCAGCTCCTGCCTTCCCAAGCAAAGAGCTCGGCGCTGGGTAATAAAAGCCCTGGCTGTCAGAAACGCTTTGGAGATGGGCCTTCAAGTGGCTCCGACGGGCAGGGATGTGCATAATTTATGGAGGTGAGTTGAGGCAAGGGCCCCCGGAGCTGGGAACCTCCTCCGTGGTGTAAAAGGGGTTGGGCACGGCCGGCTCCGGCGGCAGCACCCCTCGGGGCCGGCTGAGGATCCGGCCCGGCTCGGATGGCCGGGCTCCGTGCTTAGGAGGTGAAATTAATTTAAGCTGTTTCTTCGGTCTCGCTGTTGCAGCCCGTCCTGCTCGGGGAATGCATTTGCCTGCTCGGCTCTCCCCTGCTTTTTGGTGCCTTGCATTAATCATGCGCTGCCCTCGCAGCATCCGGCAGCGGCTGGTTGGAGACAGCAGGGATGGGATGCAGGGAAGAGACTTCCAGAGGGGAAACTGAGGCAGGGGGCTGTGCTGCTCGGGCAGGGGCAGCTCTGAGGCATGGGGACGGGGAAAAAGGGCTGCCCTGATAGTGGCATCACCCTGTGCCCACTCCAGGGCCTTTATGGTGAAATCAAAAGAGACAAGGTGAGAGCACGGGTGGTTACGGGAGGATGGTGAGGGGTAAAACCCCCCGTGTGTCCCCCCAGCTGTGAGCAGGAGACTCCTGTGAGGGGAATGCATTTGCCTGCTTGGCTCTCCCCTGCTTTTTGGTGCTGCAGGACTGGGCTGCTCTTCGATTGCTGCTTCTCAAAGGAAAGCAGCTGGAGATGCTGAAATGTTCCCCACGGGCTGTGCTCGGTGCCAGGGCTGCCCCATGGCCCTCAGGAGGTGTTGGGATGCTGGTGAGGGTAGAGTGTGTGGGGCACAGCCTGTGTGAGAGAAGAGGGGACTTGCCACTCGATAGAGGGACTGTTTAAAGAGCAGTTTTCTCCCCAGATCAGCTCAGGGTCTAAACTGAGCTCAGCTTTAAGGTGGCTGTTTGGTTCCCATGCCCGGCTGTGCCCTGAGCCTGGGGTTGCTCTAGGAACCGGTGCTGTGGGTGAATGTGGGATTTGCCCCCCTCCAAGCACAATCCTGGCTCCTGTCCCACCCTGGAGGCTCCCTGAAGAGGGGACAGGATGGGACGGGTCCTGGGGCCTCCCTCCAGCCCCAAGCTGGCCACCGAGCTGGTCCTGCTCCTTGGGGCAGAGTGGGCTGGGGGCCCCTGCACCGGACTCTGCCTGGTTGTGGTTTGGGCTGAGCCAAAGGAGCTGGTGGGAATCAGAAATCAAGTGAATCCAAGTATGGGTTTTTTGTGTTTTTTTTTTTTTTTTTTTTTTTACAATAACCCCTAGTGTTAATTTCTCCTGGGCTCCCTGATGAAAGCTGGGAATAGCCGGTGTCCTCTTCATCTTCCTGCTCAATTTTCTCTCTCTCTCCCTCCCGTTCCCTCTCCCCTCTCAAGGGCTCTGGAGGAAGGACCCAAACCTTTTCCTGGGCTCACGTCTCCGCTGCCACCTCTTCTCCCTGGTGTAGCCATGCAGACCCCGGCACCCTCCTGCAGCCCGTCTGCCTGCTGCTCCCTGGGGACCGGCGTCACCGGTGGGAGCCGCTGACGGTGCCGGGAGCCCACCGGGAGCCCACCGGGAGCCCACCGGGCGCCATGCCACCCGCCCGCGCCGGCCTCGCTCCCTGACCGCCGCCAGGTTTCGGGCCACCAGCTCTGCCCCAGCACGGCTTCGGCGATGAGCGGGGGTTATTTTTGCATGGAGCGTCTCTCCTTCTGCCTCCTCCTGAGTGCCTGGAGCTGGGGGTGGGCGCCCGGGGGTGCCGCCAAGCCCAAAGGCCAGGGCTACCCGCACATGAACTCCATCCGCATCGACGGGGACATCACGCTGGGGGGGCTCTTCCCCGTGCACGGCCGGGGCGCCGAGGGCAAAGCCTGCGGGGAGCTGAAGAAGGAGAAGGGCATCCATCGCCTGGAGGCCATGCTCTTCGCCCTGGACCGCATCAACAACGACCCCGACCTGCTCCCCAACATCACCCTGGGCGCCCGCATCCTGGACACGTGCTCGCGGGACACGCACGCCCTGGAGCAGTCGCTGACCTTCGTGCAGGCCCTCATTGAGAAGGACAGCACCGAGGTGCGCTGCGTCAACGGCGGTCCCCCCATCATCACCAAACCCGAGCGGGTGGTGGGCGTCATCGGCGCCTCGGGCAGCTCCGTCTCCATCATGGTGGCCAACATCCTGCGGCTCTTCAAGGTAGGGCTGGGTGAGGGTAAAAATAACCACTTGTTGAAACCACCCCGAGTGTTTTTGCGGTGTTTTTGCAGTTTTTCTCCACCTGTGCCTCTTCCTCCATGGCTGGAGGTAGCTGGAGTCTTTAAAACCCTTCTCCTGCCTCCCCCGGGTCCCCAGGGATCCCTTCCTCCATCCCCCTCCTGTGACGACACTTTTAGCAGGAGGATTTTTATCTCTTCTCCCCCGGCTTCGTGGCGACGGGGGCTGCTGATGCTCCTGGCGTCAGCGGGGCTGTGGGAGGGAGGTCGTCTTGCGGGGGCTGGATGGGGACGTGGGCTGAGGATGGGTGGGAGGTGGGATAACTCAGGCTGGAAGGGACCGTGGGGGGCTCAGCCCACCACCCGTGCCCTCTGGGGCTGTCTCTTGGGTCAGACCAGGGGTTGCTCAGGGCTTGGTTGTGGCAGATCTTAAAAACCTCTGAGGCTGGAGAGGGTCCAGCCTCCCCGGGAGTTCCCTGAGGGTTTCTGGGGTGCAACCCTCACCCCCCTCCCTGGCTGGTACTTGAGGGGGCTTGGGAGCTGTGTCACCTGGGGGGGTCAGGCCGGGGGGACCCTGGCCGTCCTGCTCAGCACCCTGGGTGTGAGATACCCCTCGCCATCATTTAAGGTACACCAGGCATCCCCCTGCCTGTGGCTGTCACCTCTGGGCTAACGCTCTGCAAGCAGCTGATGGTTGGGACCATTTCAATGCACCCCACCCTGCCACCGGTTGTGGGGGTGTGGGTTGTACCCCCAAAATGTAAGGTCACACCATAACCAAGTGGGCTGGGGAGCCACGGGGCTGCTGTGTTCACTCCTGGGATGGAGGCAGCTATTGCCAACAGGGTGTGAGGATGTCACCACCCAGGCTCCAGCCCAGGGGACATGGCCAGGCTGGGGACATTGGTCCTGTGCCACCGACCCTGGGGGCTGCAGGGGGGACCGGGGCGCTGAGGGCTGTGGTGGGATGGGGGCTGGCTCTTCCTCCTGCTCTCCCTGCCAGCTGTAGGAAGGCTGAGGAGTTTCTAATTACTTTCCCCCTCGCTGTGCATTTATTTCTCCGCAGCAGCGTCCCTGAGCTAGAGCCAGTGTTTGAACAAGAGCCCCCTCCGCAGCAAATGCCAGGGGGAAATGTAAATACTCCGCACAACCAGCAGCGCTGGGAGCTCTTCGCTGTTCCCGGAGCGGGGTCCCAGCTCTGCCTCCCCCCCCAGCACCCCAAAACCCCTCGGTTCTGCAGGGCCGATGCCGTTTTCCTTTTTCCCTCCTGCTCTTCCTCCGCCGGCCCGGAATGCTGAGCGCGCCCGGCGCCCTCCTGGGAGGGCTGGGAGCTGTTAGCGAAGATGGAAAAAACAGATTGCTGATGGAGTTTGATTTTTCTGGGTCCCTTTTTTAAAAACGTGTTAATGTTCCAGGCGACGAGTGAGAGGGCTATTCAATAATTAAAATAATATAAATTAGAGGGAGCGGGAGGAACTTAAAAGCTATTTGCTGAGACAAAAATGATTGAATGCTTGCCTGGGAGAGGAGGAGGGAGGCAGGCAGCAGGGAAGGAGGCAGGAGAGTGACAGTCGGAGGATGGAGGGTACCTACATCCTTTCCAGGTTGTTGGTGGTTGGTTTTTTTTTCTCCCCCTTCTCTTCCAATTTTGATCCTTGGGCACAGCAGCCGTGACCCATGCGGGAAGGATGTCACAGAGCTCAGATGCCCCAGCCTTGCACTGGGGGCACGTCTGAAGCCTTGGGTGTCCCCAGCAACTTTAAAATCCAGAGTTGATCTCAGCACAAGGTGACAGTGAGGAGGCGAGTAGGGGATGGAGACCTCAAAACCCCTGGCAGGGCAGGGTGCAGGATGAGCTCAACCCTTCCCAGCCAGCGGAGAATCCCTGTGTGTGGGTGAGGGGGTGTGTGTGTTGGGGGGGTGCACTCCCCGGTGGTCCCCAGCGCAGGGACATCATTCCCATGGAACGGGGGGTCTCACCCCACTTCTCTGGGCACAGCTGCAGGGGCCTGGGGGGAGCTTTACCCCCCGCCTCTCACCCCCGCCAGGACCTGAGAGCTGCTGCCGCTCTTTGTTATTCAAATAGTGGGTTTATGGCAGGGACATGCTTAAAATGAAAATAAGGCAACTTCCATTTCACGTCGCCGCTGACCTTTAAGCGCGGGTGACTCCGCTCTGAGGTTCAGCAAAGCGTTTGCCTTCCCGCCCGCGCTGCACAGGCACTTGCCTTTGCCCGTTCCCCAGGGAATGACGTTTCCCGGGGCTCTGGCTCTGGCCATGGCACGGTGGCACCAGGTGCCCACGTCCCCCTTAGCACCTGTCCGGGGTCCCCCCAGCGAGGGGATGTGGGTGGGAGCCCAAAGAGGGGTGCTGGGGGAAGCACTGGGGGCTGCCAGCCCTGGATGGGGCTGGGTGCCCCCTCCCCACAGGCAGCTGGTGGGGAAAAGCCGGGGGGGGAGTATTTTAAGTGCCCTGAAAGTATGTTGATTTTTTTTTTTTTAAATTGCTGCAATTTAAATGGGAGGGCTGCAGCACGTCCAGTGAGCAGCACAGGCACAAAATCAATTAGAAAGTCCAACAAGGCGAGGAGGGAACAGTTTCCCTGCTGTGACCCCCCCCCCCGCCCCCTCCCCAGAGCCTGGGTGGGCACTTACAGCCCTGTGCCCATCGGGTGGTGGGCAGCCCCCTCCCCTCCCTTTGATTTTCACCCCTGGCCCTGCTCCAGCACCCGTCGGTGGGTCGCAGTGGGTCCCCATCCCTCCGTGCAGATGCTGCAGAGCCCTCGCTGGGATGGGGGGGGTCACAGCATCCCCCTCCCCAGTTTATCCCCGAGAGCTTGGAGCTCCCCCATCTCTACCTGCATGGCAGAGGTGGCTGTTCCTGCCCTGGGTGATGGTGTCCCCTCTGTGGTCCCTCTCCCCATCCCACGCTCTCCTCCCGTGCTCCTCTCCCCGCTCCCCCCCAGCACAGCCCAATTCCGCCCCCCCCAACCAGCAGTGAGCTCTGCCCCTCCCCACCCAGGGTATTGTCGCTCCCGCGCTACATAAATAAATAACGTGTCCTTCGTTAGATGCCACTGCCTAATTAAAGCTGTACATCAGTGGAACAACTTGCAGATGCGGCATCCTCTGTCCAAGCCGGTTTCATCACTCCTCGTAGCTCTGCCTGCAGAAAATCCTCCCCCCAAATCCCTGGTCTCGGCTCCCTGTGATAGCATCTCTCTGGCGTCACTGCCAGAGCTTTCTGGCACGCTCCCGCTCCTTCCCACCCCTTGCTGCCAGCTTTCCAGCCCCCGGCTCTACCCGCTTCCTCCCCAGCCACCCCGGCGATGATGGTGTGGCAGGAAGCGGGTCTGTCCCCTGCAAATGTCATCCCCAAAAAGCCGTGGCGGGGTCTGGGGTGCATTTTTTCAACCCCATCCAGAAAGAGATTGGGAGACGGTGGAGCCCAAGCGCTCAGCCGGGGCGAGGAGCATCCTTGGTGAGAGGACAGACTCGACGCAGGCTGGATGCTTTGAGGCGCTTGTTTTCTTCGTGGCAGCGAGTGCAGCAGCTCTTTTTTAGCGCAGGGGTGTTGTACAGCATGAATAATTCACCTAATGGAGGCCGGTGCCCGTTGTGGGAGCTGGGGATGCTCAGCACCTGCAGGCACGCAAGGATTTGCTGCCTGGGGCTGGGTTGCTGCAGCCGGGAGGGCACAGGGCTGGATCAGCCCCCCCAAGTGCTGACCCTGGCGGGGGGTTGTGTCTGCTCCCCACCACAGGGGATGCCCCGAGGCTTTGGGGGTGGTGGGGTGGGAGGGACGCTGCGTTCGGCGCCACGTTTCCCCACTTAGTGGGTAAATAACCTTCATGAAGGCGGGAAGGTGGAAATCGGCCGGGGGACGCTCTGATTAATCACCCGCTCCTGCCACTTCATTTCCTTGTTCTTCACTGGGTTTATTAAAACAAATTGCAGCTGCCTGGTTCCCCCAGGCTGCCCCAGCCCCACAGCCCCTGGCCATGGTGGTGGTGGTTCCCCCCTTGGTCCCTGGGCACGGCTCGGTGAGGAGGAGCGGGAGGCCGAAGGCAGGGGGTGGCAGGTCCAGCGAGGAGCGTGCTGGAGGCAGCATCCACAGCTCTAGGCTGGGATGGGAGCTGGTTTGTTTTTTGGAAAAAGGGATGCAACCACCCTCTGGTAGCACCGGGGTTTTCGCTGGAGCTGCCTCCCTGGCGCGGGGACCCAGGACCATAAGCCATAAGGAAAAAGCTTTTCTTTTTCATCTCTGCTTTTACATCTGCCTCCAGCACCCCTGGATGAGTGTCTCCTTTTGGCATGAGCCCGTGCCAGGGGGAGATCCTGCCAGGAGATGCTCCCGCAGCTGCCACTTCCCAGGGCTTTATTTCTTGACAAGAGGCAGATTTATTGAAGGGGCCGAGCAGCCCGTGCCCGGCCCCAGTGGAGGAGCTGCCTGATTTACACGCTCGGTTTAACAGGTTGTGGCAAAGGGTCGGGCAGGTCGGGGGGGTCCATTGCTCCCTGCCCCGGGCCGTGTCCCCTCGAGCGTGGCTGTTGTGTCACCCCCAGAGCAGCTTTATTTTGGTGGCACAGGAGCTGGAAAATGGAGGAATTTGTTATCGGCTCCGTGTCGTGTCGGTGCATCGTGATGCCCGAGCAATTTGTCTCCCCTGTGCCCAGGGAGCAGTTCCCCCCCCGCCTCCATCTCCAGCTGGGGAAACTGAGGCACAGAGACCTGTTGAGCAGCCCAGGGTGTGCGGGATCTTTATCTCTCTCTGGGGAGATGCCAAGGGCTGGATCCTCTCTTGGCACTGGGCCTGATTCTGCAACCCAGGGAAGGGGCAGTGGGACACGGGGGGGTCCAGCTCCCCCTGCTCCAACGACAAGGTCTGACCATCCCCGCTCAGCCCCTCACTCCTCCAGCCCCTGCGGTGCTTTACACTCTCCCTAATTAAAAGCCGCCGTCCAAATGGCTCGATGATGGAAATTCTAATTAAATCAATTCCATCTTGTCGGTGAACCAGAGGTTTGCATAAGATATGCATGAAATTAATAATTATGGTTAGGGAATTAGCTGCTCCCGACCCTGTTTCTGGCGGGGGGGGGGAGGTGTCAGTGCAGGAGCCCCTTCTCGTGGGGATGCTCTGACCACCGTGTGTGGCTCTGGCTGTGCAATGGCCTGTTGGTTTTTTGGCTCCTTCCCTCCTCAGGCTGATGTTCAGATTGAAGGTTTAAGTTGAACCATTGCAGCCCCTCAAACCTCGGCTGGGGCCGCACCAAAATCACTGCTTTTTGCCTAATTCTCCCCAGTCTGGAGGGCATCCTGTCTGCCACTGGTAGAGAAAATGCCACACCAAATCCTAAGCTGGTGGTAATGCAAGGGGTACGAAGTCATGGTGTGTTTGTGGTGCATTTGAGGTTGATCACACCAGTCCATTGACCCAAGGGTGGGGGGAGCAGGATGACACCCCCGACCCCGGCTCCTGCTGACTCTCTTACCCTGGGGGATGTTTCTCCAGGTTGGGGGTGATTCTGGTTGATGCTGACTCGGTTTTTGCTTCAAAAAAAGAGAGGAAGGAGTTTTTACCCCCTGCCCTGGGGTTAGTCCCCACTCTTGGTGGGATGAGGGAGCCTTGGGGTGCAGGAGGGCTGGTCCTGCTGATCGCCCTCTCACCACCATGGTATTTATCCCAGGCTGGAGATGAAACAGACAAGGTGCCCAAATACGCAGCTGAGTTAAGTTTCCAGCTTCCCCTCCCCACCATATCCTTCTTCTTTCTAAGAACCTTGAATTCCCTGCTTGCATTTTGCTTTTATGGACCTAAAAGGACTTTTGTCTTTTATCTGAGAAAATAGCCGGTGCTGGGAGTTGGGCTATTGTAGACCAGGAGATCAAAAAGGCAAAGGGGGAAAAAGGCAGAAGAAGTCTATGAAACGGTCATTTGGGAACTGGTATTTTATTTTCACTTCCATCTAAGGCAGAGGAGCGAAAGAGAAAAGCTCTTTCCGTTTGTTTATTAAAACGCAGCCTCCAGTTTGTAGCCTGTAGAGCAACAGGTATTTTCTAGGCTTTGTTTTCCAGCAGGGGCTCCAGCAGGATGGGCAGCCCCGGGGGTTAAACCCAGCAGGTCCCTGCCTGGGATGGGATGCTCGGTGGAATAGCTGGGAAGTCTCCATCACCGTGGCCCTGCTGAGGAGGCAGGGATCTGTTTTAAACTAAAACCCTTGGCAGAGAAAAAAAATCATTGGGAAAGGATCCTGTGGAAGGGCAGGGCTGCATCCCTGCCCCTAAAATCTCACCACTGCTTCCCGTGCCTGCTTGCCCTCCTCGCATGGGCACGTTGCATGGATCATCTCCATCCCAACCCCTCCCTGTCCATCCTTTGGCCGGTGCCGCTGCAGGAGAGGCAAGGAGGAGGCAAGGAGAGCAGGCAGGGAGCAGCCCCCCCGTTCCCTCCCCAGGATGAATGATTGCCAGGCGAGCGCCTTGCCTGCTGAGCAGAATTTTAATTGAGTCTCACGCACCGGCTCCCGGTCACAGATACCCAAGGAGCAGATCACGGGCCCTCGGAAAGGAGCACAAAGCAGATTGTCACAGAGAGTAATCCTATTTGTGCCTTGATAAAGATTCCTTCCTTTCCCACTCCTTCTCCATCTCTCTCTTTTTTCATCTTGTATTTTGCAGGTAGGTAGAAGGGTGGCTGCTCCTTTCCAGGCGCCTTTTAGCATTCAGGTGGAGTCGTGGGTTTATAACACCGGTATCGCATTTAATAGAGAGAGAGAGAGGGGAGTGGGAAAGGGGAAAATTATGGAGAAACAAAGGAGAAACTGTCCAAGGGCTGGATCCTCTCTTGGCACTGGGCCTGATTCTGCAACCCAGGGAAGGGGCAGTGGGACGGGGGGGGGTCCAGCTCCCCCTGCTCCAACGACAAGGTCTGACCATCCCCGCTCAGCCCCTCGCTCCTCCAGCCCCTGCGGTGCTTTACACTCTCCCTAATTAAAAGCCGCCGTCCAAATGGCTCGATGATGGAAATTCTAATTAAATCAATTCCATCTTGTCGGTGAACCAGAGGTTTGCATAAGATATGCATGAAATTAATAATTATGGTTAGGGAATTAGCTGCTCCCGACCCTGTTTCTGGCGGGGGGGGGGAGGTGTCAGTGCAGGAGCCCCTTCTCGTGGGGATGCTCTGACCGCCGTGTGTGGCTCTGGCTGTGCAATGGCCCGCTTGGTTTTTGGCTCCTTCCCTCCTCAGGCTGATGTTCAGATTGAAGGTTTAAGTTGAACCATTGCAGCCCCTCAAACCTCGGCTGGGGCCGCACCAAAATCACTGCTTTTTGCCTAATTCTCCCCAGTCTGGAGGGCATCCTGTCTGCCACTGGTAGAGAAAATGCCACACCAACTCCTAAGGTGGTGGTAATGCAAGGGGTACAAAATCATGGTGTGTTTGTGGTGCATTTGAGGTTGATCACACCAGTCCATTGACCCAAGGGTGGGGGGAGCAGGATGACACCCCCGACTGGGGCCGCACCAAAATCACTGCTTTTTGCCTAATTCTCCCCAGTCTGGAGGGCATCCTGTCTGCCACTGGTAGAGAAAATGCCACACCAAATCCTAAGCTGGTGGTAATGCAAGGGGTACGAAGTCATGGTGTGTTTGTGGTGCATTTGAGGTTGATCACACCAGTCCATTGACCCAAGGGCTGGGGGGAGCAGGATGACACCCCCGACCCCGGCTCCTGCTGACTCTCTTACCCTGGGGGATGTTTCTCCAGGTTGGGGGTGATTCTGGTTGATGCTGACTCGGTTTTTGCTTCAAAAAAAGAGAGGAAGGAGTTTTTACCCCCTGCCCTGGGGTTAGTCCCCACTCTTGGTGGGATGAGGGAGCCTTGGGGTGCAGGAGGGCTGGTCCTGCTGATCGCCCTCTCACCACCATGGTATTTATCCCAGGCTGGAGATGAAACAGACAAGGTGCCCAAATACGCAGCTGAGTTAAGTTTCCAGCTTCCCCTCCCCACCATATCCTTCTTCTTTCTAAGAACCTTGAATTCCCTGCCTGCATTTTGCTTTTATGGACCTAAAAGGACTTTTGTCTTTTATCTGAGAAAATAGCCGGTGCTGGGAGTTGGGCTATTGTAGACCAGGAGATCAAAAAGGCAAAGGGGGAAAAAGGCAGAAGAAGTCTATGAAACGGTCATTTGGGAACTGGTATTTTATTTTCACTTCCATCTAAGGCAGAGGAGTGAAAGAGAAAAGCTCTTTCCGTTTGTTTATTAAAACGCAGCCTCCAGTTTGTAGCCTGTAGAGCAACAGGTATTTTCTAGGCTTTGTTTTCCAGCAGGGGCTCCAGCAGGATGGGCAGCCCCGGGGGTTAAACCCAGCAGGTCCCTGCCTGGGATGGGATGCTCGGTGGAATAGCTGGGAAGTCTCCATCACCGTGGCCCTGCTGAGGAGGCAGGGATCTGTTTTAAACTAAAACCCTTGGAAGAGAAAAAAATCATTGGGAAAGGGGTTAAACCCAGCAGGTCCCTGCCTGGGATGGGATGCTCGGTGGAATAGCTGGGAAGTCTCCATCACCGTGGCCCTGCTGAGGAGGCAGGGATCTGTTTTAAACTAAAACCCTTGGAAGAGAAAAAAATCATTGGGAAAGGATCCTGTGGAAGGGCAGGGCTGCATCCCTAACCCCTAAAATCTCACCACTGCTTCCCATGCCCGCTTGCCCTCCTCGCATGGGCACGTTGCGTGGATCATCTCCATCCCAACCCCTCCGTGTCCATCCTTTGGCCAGTGCTGCTGCAGGAAGGCAAGGAGGAGGCAAGGAGAGCAGGCAGGGAGCAGCCCCCCCGTTCCCTCCCCAGGATGAATGATTGCCAGGCGAGCGCCTTGCCTGCTGAGCAGAATTTTAATTGAGTCTCACGCACCGGCTCCCGGTCACAGATACCCAAGGAGCAGATCACGGGCCCTCGGAAAGGAGCACAAAGCAGATTGTCACAGAGAGTAATCCTATTTGTGCCTTGATAAAGATTCCTTCCTTTCCCACTCCTTCTCCATCTCTCTCTTTTTTCATCTTGTATTTTGCAGGTAGGTAGAAGGGTGGCTGCTCCTTTCCAGGCGCCTTTTAGCATTCAGGTGGAGTCGTGGGTTTATAACACCGGTATCGCATTTAATAGAGAGAGAGAGAGGGGAGTGGGAAAGGGGAAAATTATGGAGAAACAAAGGAGAAACTGTGAGATGCAGCCTGGGAGCAGGAGCAGAGGAGGATGGAGTGGGTTGTGGGGTCCAGGAAACCCAAGAGGGTCCGGGGGTGGCTCTGGTGCAAGTGTCCCCATCCTTGGGATGCTGCTACCCAGCTGGGCTCCCAGCGAGGTGGATTGGTTTTATAGCACAAACTAGGATTCCCACAGATCCCAAACCTCTCCCCGTCCCCTCCAAGCCCACCCAGGTGTCCCTGCTGCTGGGAATTGGCTAATTGCTTAACGGGGAGTGGTGATGGGTGAGGCAAAAGCTGATTTGGGCATCCAGCACAGCCCAGGTGCCTGCTGAGCCTGGGAGATTACTGGGACCCATTGCAGCCCCCTGAGGCTCCGGCAGTGTTTGTGCCCCCGTAAGCTGCAACTTCTGAATTATTCTTAAACTGGATTAGAGGGAGCAGGAGAGGGGGAGAGTCCTCTAAGAGCTGGGGATGGTTGCCCTGTGCCTACTTGCCCCCAAGGCATGGTGTGGTTTAGGATTGCCCATGTGCTGGCCTGACCCTGGGACAGGACCCCCCTCGGGTGTGGGACAAGGGGACGATGGATGGGGCTGTTTGGGTGCTGGGTCTGGGTTTGCCAGGGAGCATCAGGCGGGTGGGGAGAACCTGGGCTTGATAATTTAATAAGCCTTTTCCATCTTTAAGATAAATTAACATCTGTGGTGTGTTTTGGAGATGTGAAGTGCTGTGTAAGTGTTAAGCATCGTGTGATCCTGCCGTGCTAAATCATTCTAATGTACCGTGCAAGGTGCAGCAGCTCTGGTTAATTTAAAGGGCATATTTATGGCTTCGGTGGACAGGACCTGGCACAGTGGGGGTCAGATCTGTCCTTCCAGGGGCAGAAGTCAAAGGGAGACCTTACCAGTGCTGTCCAGGGCAAAAGTAAGGTTTTCTCTTTGGCCTTTCCCATGCTGGGCACACCCGATGCTCAGGAAACCCTCCTGGTGCCGTGGAGCATCCCATGTTGGCTTGGTGGCTCATGCTCCCATCTGACCCATGGTCTTCCTTGATTTCCACCTTCCTCTTCTCTAGAGCAGGGCTTTGGGAGCATGAGTAAGATGAGGGCATTGCAGTGGGGTGGAGACCACCTCTTTTTCCTGACGTTTTTTCTTTTCCCCCTCCATCCCAGATCCCCCAGATCAGCTATGCCTCCACCGCACCGGACCTGAGTGACAACAGCCGCTATGACTTCTTCTCCCGCGTTGTCCCGTCCGACACCTACCAGGCCCAAGCCATGGTGGACATCGTCAAAGCCCTCAAGTGGAATTATGTCTCCACCTTGGCCTCCGAGGGCAGCTACGGTGAGAGTGGCGTGGAGGCCTTTATCCAGAAGTCCAGGGAGGATGGTGAGTGGGTTTCTCCCAGACTGGGAGCTTGGTGTGGGCTTTGGAGCAGCTGGGGCTGGAGGAGAAAGGACAGTGGATGGGAATGGAGGGATGCGTCTGGTTGGGCTTCTTGGCCTGAGTGGGGATGTGGCTGCGGTGCGTGAGCAGGGTGGATGGCAGGGTTTGGAGGATGGTGCTGGGGTGGGTTTTGGGGCTCTCCCACTGATTGCAAGGACAAGGTGGTGTCCAGCGAGGATCCAAGCTCTCCAGCAAGGATTGCGACCAGAAATCCCAAGATGACTTGTTCTCTATAGGGCAGGCTGCTTTATTGCATCTACCCCCTCCCTCCACTGCTGAGCCACGGCGCTGGGCGCGTTCCAGAAGAAAAGACTTTTACAAATACTCCCAGGTTTTAACAGAAAATAAAGTTGGCACCAACGTGCGCTTCGCCCAATTTTAGCGGAATTATCCCCGAAGGCAGGTGCTTTAACTTGTCTATAGGCTTTGGACAGGCGGGAAGTCTGTGCTCAGCAAAACTCTTTGGGAGGATTTGTTTGGAGCCAGAAAGCGTTTTGCTGACGGGAGCGCTGGGCTGCTTAGGGGGGATTAGCAGCCTGGGGAGGGGCGGAGGAGCTCGTGGGGACCCGCTGGTGGCCGAGCATCCACCCCGGGACCGGCTGGGATGGAGAGAACCTCTGGGTGCTGCTGTTGTGGGTGAGCCCAGAGGCACCCTGACAGCCCATGGCACGGCGCTGGGGTCCCTCCTCACCCTGACGTTGCTTTGCCTCCGCAGCACCACGTTCTCGGGGTGAGATGGGAGCTAAAGAGTGTTTTCTGAGGCAGTTAAAGCCCTGCCGCGCGCAGGCTGCTGCCTATTACTGGCTTAACTGTATCTGAATGGCACATTAAGTTCTGGCAAAATCGGTGGGACACCAGCCGATCTGGAGCTAGTCAAACTGTGTTATGGCCTTATAAATGGATAAAGGGAATAAAAAACTTCTAGGTGACGAGCTCCTAATCAAAGCCCTATAAATAGGAACAGCGTTAATTCTGTCTCGCGCGCGCGCCCTGGCACTGGGAACCGGCTGTGCTTTTAATATGCAGAGAAACCCATCTGGGGATTCAACCTGGAATCTGCTCTTCAGGATTTTAACTTGAAAAGCAGAATATTTTCACGGGGCTGTGGTTTTTGCGAGGAGGAGCGCGTGGGGATGCTTCGGAGTAGGCGGGGGCGATGCTTGTTGTATGGGGGGGCCGTGGGACGTGCTGCCTGTGCACCCTGTGACGGGGGTGCGGGTGTGAGCGGTGCCAGGGTTGTGTCTGCGTGTGACGGGGGGGACATGAGTGGCTGGGGGGGACATGGGGGGCTGCAGAAGGGGAGGTCTGGGTGCCTGGTGGGTCTGGAGAAGCTGGATGGGGTGATCCATGGGATGGGTTGCCCTGTGAGGTGGGGTACCCTGTGGGATGGGGTGTCCTGGGAAATGGGGTGCCCCATGGAAGGGCTGTGAGCAAAGGGCTGCCTTGATGGCTCCATTAACAGCTTCGCCGCTAACCCAACTGGGGTTTGTAATGCTAACAGCAGCCCCATCTGGCTACTGGTGATAATGAGCTTCCCATCTGAATACAGGAAGAATAAGGGAAAGCTGCCTTTTGTGGGGGTGGAGGGGCATTTTTTGAATTCTCTCAAGTCTTTTTCCACCCCAAAACAAGGGAGTTTCCTTGCCCACTGCGTGCTGGCAGGTCCTGCCCCACGGGATGGCCAGAGCAGGGCTGATGGGACAGCTGGGTGACACGGGGAGGTGACAAGAATACTGGGTTAAGCAGCTTCGTTAGCCCATGCCTGGCCCTGTTGTGCCCTTATCCTGCAGCAAGTGCTGCCAGAGGATGCTCTGCCACCCCGTCCCCGGCCGCTGCTCCCCTGGGGGTCCCGGTGCCGGGCTGCACGTGGCCGGGAGGAGGGGGCTGATGCACGGGCACGATTCGAACCCACACTCCTCCTCCATTAAGCACCAGTAAAGAGCAGTTGTCGTGACTGGTGGTCCCACTGCAGCACGAGCACTTCTTCTTTGAGATACCTGTGGTTACCGCAAATTCCTCTAACCAGATGGTTAATGATATGACGGCGTAATTGCAGAGTAAACGAGTGTACATGGAGTCGAAATGCACGCGTATTAATCTGGGGCTGAGGCAGTCCTGTAATTTGTGTATCCACATAACCCGACGATTATGTGCATTAGTGATAATTTAGTTATCAAAAAGCATAATTCCACTGTAATTGCGGTATAACGGCGGCGTAAGTGCAGCCCGTGCGTTATCAGCGGTAACGCTGCTGCTCTGCTCGCGCAAAACGCTTGTTTGCAGGAGCCGTGGTACATCCTCAGCCCGAGCGGGGCCTGGGGAAGCAGCTCTCCCTTGGGGGGTGGCTGGGCTCCGAGCTGCTCCCTAAAGCATCCCCCCACCCCCCATTGCTGGGGGTCAGCCGCGGTCCTCCACCCATGGAAGGTAGCTCTGCAGCCGTGAATAATGGCGTGGTTGGACCAACAATGTGCTTTTTCTAACCCTTTTTTTATTTGAAGATCCCCCAGCCTTGTCCCCTGCGGTGGCAACTGCAGGGCTGGAAGGAAGAGCCGGGCTGTGCCTGCTTCACCTTTCAGTCTTCCCCCATAAAACCACCAAATACCTTAACACCAGTGCAGAGCTGCTGGGAAGGGGTGAAGGATCCCTCCCCTTCTTTTTTAGCCTGTCTGTCTACACCTGGCTCTTGTTTGCCTCTCTCTGGGTGCAGAGTCCTGGGATTTATTGCTGCTTCAAGGCACCTCCAGCCTGTCCAAGGGATGTAAAAGAGCTGCAGGCTGGCTCAGGATCTGGCCTCCGTGTTGGGCTGGTCAGCAGTTTGCCAAGTGGTGTAATTTACCCGTACCGGGGTATTTATGCTGGGGGGAAAGAGCCAATCGACCCTGGGATCGGGGCGAGCATCTCCCCGCTCTCCTGCGGAACGGCGCTGCGCTTCATTTTTCATGCCAAGCCTGGAGCCTTCAGAGTCGGGTTTTATTTCCATCAGGCAATAATGCTCATTGCTGTAGTTAGCAGTTAGCATTCAAGCTGTTTGCTTTCTGATGCATTATCTACTTGACCTTCAGTTTCAATTTTTAGTGAAGCCTCGTGTTAAAGCCGTCGCTGTTGCGGTGGAAAGTGTTTCTGCTCGAGGCACAAACCGACCCCTCCACTGGTGGGGGGGGAAGAAACTCACCCTGGGGACAGGTTATTCCTGCAGCTGGGGCTGGCCCTGGGCTACCGAGACAGACATGGGTGGGCCATTATGTCCTACATATTGCAATTACTCTGGCAATTACACTGTTGGCCCCTGGCGATTGCTGGTGGTGGCACCAATGGCTGGAGAGTCCTTATTTGTGAGTGAAGGTTTTTTTGGGTGCTGGCACTGCAAAGATGCTGTGTCTGCAAAGGATGAGTTTCCTTTGGCCATATTTAAGTGTTTTAAGTGCTCCCCCAAAGCCTCCTGCAAAGGCAGTGGGTGTCAGCGGGTGTCCCCATCCCGTCTGGTGCGGGGTCCCCCCACGGCCCTGACCCATGGTGTTTCGTTGGACGGACAGACCCCTCCGCAGCCCTTTGGCTCCGCGTGCGCTGACATCTCTGCTGCCGCCGAGCTCTTGGGGATGAAGTATTAGATTTATGCTGATGTAATTTAGCTGGTGAGCGCAGCACGTTATGGCGCGCGTCGGAATGTGCAGCGCTTGGTTTTGTGAAGAGGGTAATATTTCCAGCCGAACGCAGGACTCCTTAGTCATGTGTCTGGATCAATTTTACTCTGTCATTTCTGCCCCCACCCCCCCGCATTGTTTCATCCTTGGCTGAGTTTTCTATATTTTTAGTTAAGAGGCTGATACATATTTGTGATGCATTTGTTCATCCCCATGTGACATTCATGGCTGTCTTTCTGGTTTTAGCTGGGTTCATTACTTTTGGTTGATGCATCAGGATGTCACCCCCAAAAAGCCGCTCCCATGTCTTAAGGCATCAACGAGCATCAAATATGACTTTGCAGCAGATTTGTCTACTCAAACCTGGAGGTTGTGAACCCTGGTTATTTGCTGGCCTTGGGGACTGTCCCATCCTGTGCCCAGTGGATGCCATCCCCGTGGGACGGCCGGGATGGGTGGGAGGATGGTGCTGGTGGGTACCCCCTCTCCCCGGGACACCCCAGTGCTGTTTGCAGGGAGTTTCCCCCTCCATCAAAGTGTGGAGGAGTGAGAGTGAGTGACCTTCACCCCGTGGCAGGAGGTGTGACGAGCAGCAGGACAGAGCAGGGCTGGCCATCCCGCTCCCTGTCACCCCCCCAGGACAGAGCAGGGCTGGCCATCCCGCTCCCCATCATCCCCCCCAGGACGGCGGTTCCTGCGCAGTCAGCACTCAATTACCGCCGCTCACTGGAGGGCTGGGATCTGCTGCCAGCGTCTCGGTGCTCCAGCCAAATCCTCCCATTCAGCAGCCGCCACGGAGCTGCGTGTGTTTCTGTGGCACGACGCCGAGAGCCTGAAGAGTCCCAGCTCTGCGGGAAGGCTGGGTTTGGGTGACTCTTTTCCTGCGGGTGTTTTCTGGCTGATAACGCTGAGGGTGGTGGCGTCTCTTCTCCCCCCGGGGCAATCTCTGAGCAAGTCCTCTCACAACGTGGCTCAGGAAAGGTCCCTGGCACCCATGGGACAAAATCCCAAAATACTGATCCCCTGAGTTTCTGTGCTGGTCTCTGTCATCCCATCCCCTGCCTAAAAATCAGCGCCCAGCTCTTGCTGGATGTGGTGCCTCTTTGTGCTGGAGGGACAGGTCTGGTCATTGAGGCTCTGCTGCCAGCACCACTTTGGGTCCTGAAACTCTTTCAGGCTCCTTGAAGGCAGAAACCTTTCTGTCTTGAAGGCAGAATCCATTTCCTGGGATATTTTCCTATTTCTTTCTCCCCCACCACTTCTTTTTGCTACTGTCCACAGTGTGTAACCCAATAGAGCCTGAAGGGAGTTGTGCCTCAGTTTCCCCACCTAAAAACTTTCCCTGCCCTCAAGCTGGGAATGCAAAGTGTCCTGCGGGCTGAGACTGGGGAGAGCCAGAGCTGGACTGGGGCTGCTGGGCTGGGAAAATGCTCCCTCCAGCCCCCAGGGCTCTCTGAAATCTGTCTGTAAATAATGCTGCTCTTCACTCTGCTCCCTCTTTTCCTGTCTCCAGCGCTCCCTTTGTGTGGGGGGAGCGGGGAGGGAGGCGAGCGGGGCCGGACAAAGAGGAGCTATTAGTTGTGGTTGAGTCTCTGGCTCGGAGCCCAAACCTGGGCTTTGGAGGCAGCCCGAGTCGATATCTTGCTCTCTAATATTTTCCGTGGGTGTTCGGGGGGTGCCCGTGGGGTGGTGACCCGGGATGGGTCGTGCCAGGCAAACACTGGTGGCTCTGTGGAGCTCCCAGCAAGGTCCAGCCTCAGATAGGGCTGGGTCTCCCATCTCACCCCAGGGGATCGGTGAAGCAGAGATTAGGGGGGACGAGCTAAATCATTATGATAAATGAAGGGAAAAGCTTTCAGGGCTCATCTGGCACATCAAGCCCCAGCTCCTGGAGTCTTGGGATGGGTGGGGGTCTCTGCTGCAGAGAATAAACTCTGACTGCAGAGTGATGCTCCCTTTGCAGAGCAGTAGATGGGGGAAAGACTGCAACATCTTGCTAGAAACATCCCCCCAAATCCCCAAGTCTCTTCTCCGTTCAGGGCTGGAGGAGGGTGAGGGGGCAGGAGAAAGAGGCCAGGGAGCAGCTCACCCGCAGAGGGGCTGCAGGAGCTGGGGGGGCTTGACTCACCTGAGCCCCTCTTTAGGTCTTTAGCAGAAGATCCTTCCCATGGACACTGTGGTGTTATTACCTAAGTGAGAAACTTGAATTTTCTGCTCCCTGGCATCCCGCCAGAGGCCCTGGGTTTGAGCTGAAGACTTGCTTTCCACTCCCCCCCACTTCTTTTCCCCATTGCAAATTCATTAATTACTGCTTTAGCCCGGCAAGGCAGGCAGCTGAAAAGCAGGCGCAAATTGCTCAGATTCATAATGTCTGATGAGATTTCAAAACACTGAAGAGCGGCAGCAGTTGAGCCGGTTCCAGGGACGAGGCAGGCGGCAAGTGCCAGGAGCCTGCGGTGACGGGGACGCGTGATGCGGGGCCCGGGGCACCGAGAGGGACCCGCCACCCCCGGGGGGGGACAGGGCTGTGAAAACATGGGGCTTGGGGAGCTGCCATTACTGCCTGCCCTGCATGCCCAGGAGGGAAGGGGAGAGATGCCCACCTTGCAGTGAGGTGCACAAGGAGATACGGCTGCACCAGGGGATGTGTTGGGGCTGGTTTTGGGTCACTGGCCACACCAGGGGATGCGTTGGGGCTGGTTTTGGGTCACTGGCTGCACCAGGGGATGCATTGGGGCTGGTTTTGGGTCACAAAGGCAGGTTGGTGTCCCCAAGCACACCCGAGAGGGTAGCAGAGGTGCTTTGCCAGCAGTGGGGCTGGGACGGGTGGGATATGCAGCCTTCGTGCTGGATGATGTGGGTATTGCTCTCATTAGGGCTCTGCCACAACGAAGGAGGGTTTAGAGCCGTGTGATGGGACCTGGGACACGTCGCTGGTTCCTGCTGTGGCACAGGGCCCTTTCCCCATCATCATCTCCAGCCTGGCTTGTGTGTGGTGCCCATGGGGTGTGGGGAGCCTTCTCCAGACTGCAAAGCCACTTGTTGCTGTGGTGTTGAGGATGGATGGGTGGACAGATGGACGGGTGGGTGGATGGATGGACGGTGCAAACCCTGACCTGTGCAGGACAACCCCTGCTCTGTGATTAGAGCAACGTGCACCGGTCCTGGGGTGGCACCAGGGGCTTTGCCTCTGCGAGGCCACAGAGCCCTGTCCCTAATGACTTCTCCTCTAATGAGTTGGCTCCTGGAGGCTTTGAAGTGACATGAATAATGAATCCTGGGGCAGGGGAGCAGCCAGCCGCTCGCCAATTAAGACTCTGGGCTTGGGAATCTCATTAGGTGGCTGGGGTTAGGCAGGGGAGGCCAGGGGCTCGCAGGGGAGCCGTGTAGGTGCCCATCACAGAAGCAGGGCTGTGCAGAGCCCCAGCCCCTCCTCGGGGTGCCCGGGGCTGCCCACCCGGGGAGCACATCGTGGTGGGGGGGACATGTGTGTGACTGTTCCCAGTGTGGCTGAGCTGGACCCCTGCTCACCCAGTGCTTCGCAGCCGCCGGCTCCGCGGGGAGCCCCGGCAGAGCCCTCCCTGATTGATGGTGTACGGGAGCGCCAGCAAAAAGCTTATTATCTACCTGCAATCAAGAGGGCACTTCAGCATCGCGCTTCCCAGAGCAGCTGCGCTCCCACCGAGCCCGTAATGGTGGAGATTAAACCCTGACCTGTGTTTGACAACACGCGTTAACCCCACCTTAATGAGGAGAGTCCCCGGGGCCCCTGGTGAGCAGCCGGCGGAGCTGGGGGGATGCTGGGGGGGGGAGGCTGAGATCCCGCCGGGCTGGGGGTGATGCCAGTGGGAGGGATGCGGCCGTGGGCTTGAGGATGGTGCAGGCAGCGGTTTGCTCCCAGTTTGCTCCCAGTTTGCCCTGCCCGGGGTGGGGGTGATGTGCCGGCAGGCAAGTTTTGCAGGGTTGGGGTGGGTGCGTGGGGCTGTTGGGTGGCGCTGGGTGCAGCCCCCCGTGATTTTGCCTCTGGGGCTGAGGTGGGACTCGGGTGCAGACACGTCCCCACAGGGGGACCCCTGGCAGGGGGTGGGTTGTTTGCTGGGGGATGAGCATCTCTGCCTGGGTGAGACGGGGTGGCTGCTGCCCGTTAACCGGGGTGGCTCGTTACAGCAGCTCTGGCAGGCGGCAGAGAACGGGCTGCGAGCGGCAGTGCCGGGCACGCTTGGCCACCCCCCCTAATTACCTCCCCACCATTTCACCCTCCCCGTCGGTCTCCGCTTCCCCGGATGCGGCTGCTGAATATTTCATCCTTGGCTCTTGCAGCAGCCTCCCTGCAAAGCTGCTGGCTCTGCCTCCGTGGGACCGGGCTGCCACCGCTGCGGGGGCTTGGGCCAGGAACCAAAACCTGCTCCAGGTGCTCCCGGACCCTGGGGCTGCAGCTCTGGGTACCTGGTTGCTGCCCCAGCCCGTGGGAGGTTTGGAAATGGGCTTGGAGTTGGGTTTTGAAGGGTATTTTTTGCTGCAAACGCCCTGCATCCTGTGCTGCCATCCGGCAGGGATGGTGTGCACTGGATCTCATCTCAGCATCCTTACATTGGCTGCAGGTCTCCAAGCTGTGTCCAGCAGCTGGTGGTGGGATGGTGCCCCAGTCCTGGAGGCTTTCCCCACTTTTCCTGCTCCTCTTTGGTCCTTTTCCAAAGCTGGAAGAGGGAAGGGGTCCTCATTATCACCTCCTGCCTCCTCCCAGAGCCAGACCCTGGCCCAGGTCAGGGAGTGATCCGCAGGAGGAGGGAGAGCAGCCGCCTCCTCCCCGTCGCCGCCGCCTCCTCGCTTTGATTTCTTGCTTTAAAGGAGTGTTTTGACTAAATAGATTTTTGTGCGAAGGCGGTAGGAGCATCGCTTGGCAAACCCCCCCTGCTCGCCGGGGCGCCCGGGGGCCATGAATAATGCAGGGGCTGAGAGCCAGGGCTGCTGGAGGTGAGTGGGGCTGCCCCGAAACGCGCAGCTCTGCCCACCCCAGCCACCTGCCCCTGACCCCCCGACCTCTTTTTTTTCATTATTAAAAAGATTTCATTAATTAAGAAGGATAAAAACGTCAGGCAGTGCTGTCAACATTGGTGCATGGGCTGGAGGAGGGTGCTGTGGGAAAGTGGGGCTCCCCGACCCCCTGAGAGCTTTCAGCTGGGCTAGTTTTGTGCTATTTTTAAGCCTGGAGAGTCCAAATGAGCTGGAGTAAACTGTAGGGCCCAGGCGGTGCAGACAGGGGTTGCAGATATCTGTGTCCATCCTTGAGACGGTTTTCTCCCAGCATTCAGCCACTTTTTTGGGTCCCATCACCTCTTTCCCCTCCCGCTGGCCTGGCTCTGTCCCCCTCGTGTGCTCCGTGCTCTCCATCCCCTGTGCTAATAAGGGCTTCATTACGTCCTAATTGCCTGTATCCCATTTTTGTTACATTCCTCGTTAGTTTGATTTAACAGAGCTGCTGAGTAACTTGGTCATTTCTGAATTGCCATCGATTTAGTCTCTTTTCTTATTTATTTATGGGCCCATCTCCTCTGCCTCCCCCCCTTCCCATGCCTGCGAGAAGACGGGCCCTGCCATCAGCTCACCCAAGGCCACGTCCTGGGGATGCTCAAGGTGGCTGCTCAGGGCGAGGGGAATAAAACACTGGTGGAGGACCCCAACGCTAAGCCTTGCTGGTATCAAAGCTGGGTTTGCTCAGGCCGTGCTGGGAAGGGGCTGGTGCTGTGTGCCCAGTTCCCCCAGTGTCCCTGTGCCACACGCTCGGGGACACCCACACGTGCAGGGACACACATCATGGTGGGACGTGTGTCATGGCGTGTACCTTCCTTCCCATGCTCCTGTGAGCCTGGAGCAGAGCACAGGATCCTCGCAGTGTTGGTGCCCGGTGGCATGTGGGTGCGTGCGTGTGCCAGCCCCCTTGCGTGTGTATGCCCACCCGACTGTGCCAGGGCTTTTGGAAGGCTCTCGTGTTTGCAAACTGCTGCTTTTGTTGTGTTTTCGCTTTTTATTGCCATGGAAACTGTAATTAAGCTGCCCTGGCTCCTGAGCCGGAGCCCTGCTCTCTGGCAGCGCGGCCGGTGCCATCCTGGCCTGTTGGGGGGCTCGGCGGTGCCGGGGGCTCGGTGGCGCTGGGGGGGCTGAGTGCCCCCCGGGCAGGGACGTGCCCGTCCTGCCGGCGCTGCCTGCTGCCGCCCGTCCTGCCTGGCTGATCTGTCTGTCCGGGAGCCTGTTTATCCAACTCCCTCCTCTCCATCCATCTGGCTCCCCATATGGGAAACAAACAGCGAATTGGCCCAATTTCTTACTGTAGAGGAAAAAAAACCCAACAAACCCTGATAAACCCCCCCCCTCTCCATGGCTGGGGTGCTGGGGGCGGGTGAAGCCCCCCCAGCCTGCGGGGGTCTGCTGGGGGATGCTGTTATCCCCATCCCTGCGACCTCCCTCGCTGCTGCTCGGCACCCACCAGATCCCCCCTACCCCTCAGTCATTAAGCTGCAAAGGGCCAAATTACCCCAATTTTCCTCCAGCTGGGCAGGAGGGAGCGAACCCTCCCATCCCTGAGGCCTCCACCTCGGTCCCTGTCCCCATCCTGCCCCTGCTCCTCTCCAGGGCCATGAGCTGGGAAATCTCTCCCTGCCACCGTGTGCTAATTACTCTGACCTTTGCTTAAGCGGGGATCTTTTAGTGGCAGGCGAGGTATCAGCCGTGTCATTTACTATGCAAATTGAGACCATCAATTACATCCAGGAGGTCCCGCAATGTTTAATTTTCTCTCCCGTCTCTCTCTTTATTGGCATCTGCAAAAATGCAGGAGCAGGAGGGCTCAGGCTTTTCAGAGCTGGAGGCTGGGAGCCCAGCAGCCCTGCGTGGGGACTCTTCCAATCGCCAGCTTCCGCTTGTCTCTTTTAATTTTAATTAGCTGCTTTTGCAGTTGCCCCGTGGAAAACTGGGCTGGGACCTCGGCCGGTGCCGCGGGGATGGGAATAAAAGCTTTTGCAGGGCCAGGGTGCTGTCTTGGGATGACGGGCTCATGCCGGGGCTGCAGCCCATCCTCTCCTCTTCCCATGGGCTCTTTTTACCAGAATTTGGCTGTTGCGTGTCCCAACGGCAAACCCAGTCCTGGGCTGGGGAGGGGCTGCTGCTTGGAACTGGCTGGAAAACCCCCTCCGAGCCTCCAGGATGGGACAGGGTGTCTGTTGGGGGGGGACACGGGGTGATGTGGTTGTGGTCGAGGTGACAGGTACCGAGAGGAGTGGGTGGAAGGTGGAGAGGAGCTACGGAGCTGCAGGATGGGGGGAAGGTGGTGGGATCGGGGGGAAGGTGGCGCAGAAGGGCTGAGCTTTTGGGGAGAGGAAGGAGGATGGCAGTGACCTGGGAGAGGAGGTGTAAGGGGAGAGCTCGAGTGCGTGCCCTGGGGGGGCCGGTGGCAGCCAAGGGGGCTCTGGGGCAGTGGTCTGTGGGGGGTGGCACCATGCCATGGGAGGTGACACGGTGCTGAGCCCCTCACTGGGGTGGGAGTGCAGCTGAGTTTGGGAGCCCCCCATTTGCCTGTTGCGGGGCTGAGGAGCTCTGGGAGAGGGGCTGTCCCTGGGAGCCGGGGACTGGCGGGGGTGTCTCAGTGCCAGGTCTCTGTGCCACAGGGGGGGTGTGCGTGGCCCAGTCCGTCAAGATCCCACGGGAGCCCAAGCCAGGAGAGTTTGACAAGATCATCCGCCGCCTCCTGGAGACCTCCCACGCACGGGCCGTCATCATCTTCGCTAACGAGGACGATATCAGGTGCGGAGGGGCCAGCCTGGCTGGGAGGGGAGAATTGGGGGTGTGTGTGTGTGTGTGAATGCACTTCAGGGCATCCCCACCGAGGCTGAACGCGTGCTCTGTGTGTGCTGCTGGCTGGGGATGCGGGATGCTGAGACAGGAGCTGGGCACTGCAGTGGGAGCCAACTGTGCCTGCAGCGTGTGGATGTGTCTGCAACGTGGTGCAGGTGTGTCACGCAGCGTGGCACGGACACATCTGTCGTGGGGAGAGGATTCTCCTCGCAGCGTGGCTCAGACACCTCTATGGTGGGGAGAGGATGCTCCTCGCAGCGTGGCACGGACATGTCTGCTGTGGGGACCCACCAGAGCTGACTCCAGCTTGGCCGCCTGGCACGTTGCTGCCATCAACTCACAGCGACACAGCGCTCAAACGAGGAAAAAAATCCGCTTTCTCTTGGCTTTGGAAACCCCCGCTGTCACAACCCGGCTGCTTCACGCCGCTCACGGGTGGCTCAGAGCTGGCGTGGGGCCTCGCTGAGCAGGATCCAGGCGCTGGTTCTGCTCTGCTGTGCAGCATCAGCCTCCAGCCTGGAAGATGAATGAGTCTAGGGGGGTCTTTTGGGGACTCCCCCCTTGCCACCCTGCCTGCCCGGCCAGGCCGTGCATGGAGGTGATGAGCTGCTCCGCAGGCGAAGAGACATCTTGCAGCTCCCGTTGTTTATGGAGCAGAATGATTCACATGGAACTACCCCTGATTTCCTAAGTATCTAATTTATTAATCAGCAAACATTATGTAAATGTGGGTAAACTGCGATTTTAAATCAGTTTACATCAGATGTGCAAACGCTCCGAGTTTCTTTTTTTCCTTCCTTAATAGAAATGTCTGCAAACCTGACATTTACGCGGGCGTGTGGTGAGAAACGGGGGATTTACCTCGCTGTGTAAATGGCAAGCCCCATTAACTGGGGTTTGTAAACATTTATCCACCCGAATGGGATTACATCCCATGATCGGCGGCTGATGCACACCCACCTTGTGCCGGGTAAGCGTGGATTGTCCCCCAGGACATGGGGACTGCTGTGATCCCCACCCTCACGTTGGCTTGGGCTCCGGAGCCGGGAAGATGCTGTGCAGGGCCGTGAAAGATCATCCTGGATGGAATTCCTGCCTGGATGGAATTCCTGCCCCGCTCAGATCGGGTGTAAATCACCAATTTTACGGGAATACCCTCCATTTTGCCCCAGGGAGATCCTGCCCCGCACAAAGACCGGGGGCAGCTGGAGATGCTGCTTGTGCTCGGAGCAGGAATGTGGGATTTACTGACCCCCCAGGAGCTTGGGGCGACCTGGGATGAGCACGGAGCAGCCGGCACGGCTCCCCGGCTGCTCGCTGGCCCTGCGGCTCCCGCAGCACGCCTGCCTCTTCCTCTCTTGTCTCCACTCTCTGCTTGTTTTTATTTTATTTCCTTATTACGCGTTTCAAACACCATCTGGACTTGAAATGATCAGCTCCCGACGGCGGGGGGTGAGTCACAAACCTGCCTCCTCGCTGCACGGGGAGCTGGGGAGAGGAAGCTGCCCTGGGCTCCGCTCCCACGGGGCTGGGGACACACAGGAGCCCCCGAGGGGACGGGGAGCTCTGGGAAAAGGGAGCCCGGAGGGGTCGGATCCGGGAAATGTCCCATCCACTACCGAGATTTTCTGAACTGGTTGATGCTGTTGGAGCATGTGAGTGTGTGAAGCTGAGTGTCTGGCCACCATGAGGGATGCTCGGCAGGATGGATGGCGTCTCCGCCTCCCCACTGCTGCTCAGCTCCCCAGTTCAGCCCAGCAGAGCCCAGTTTAGCTCTCGCCTGGGCACTGGCAGCACTGGCTGGATCTCTCCCGTGCCTGGCAATGCTGATCGGAGCTGGGAGCCCACGCGTGCTCTCCAGTGCTGCTGCTTTTCCTGCCTGCTGCGGCATAACCTGATTTCTCTTTTTTTTTTTCCTAATGTTGGGTAATTAAGGGGGAAATTCAATTACTAGTCAGCAAATATGCAAATGAGGTGAGAGAAGCAGCCTGTGTGCCCGGGCTGGGGAGGATGGAGGGTGTGGGAGCTGAGCACCACGGTTGGGTCTCACGTGTCCCTACGGACTGGGTTGTGCACGGTGCCAGCTGAGTGCCCGGAGCAGGAGATGGAAACAACGCTGAGCCCTTCCCTGTGCCAGTATCTCCACTTCTATGGGGCTGGACACAAAACCAGTGCCCTGGCGAGTGCCAGCGCCTGTTGCTTCTCTCTGCAGAAGGGTGCTGGAGGCGGCCAAGAGGGCGAACCAGACGGGCCACTTCATCTGGATGGGCTCCGACAGCTGGGGCTCCAAAATCTCCCCCGTCCTGCACCTGGAGGAGGTGGCCGAGGGCTCCGTCACCATCCTGCCCAAGCGGGTCTCCGTCAAAGGTAGGGCTGTGCTCGGTGGGTTCCCTCAGTTTCCCCCTGGGTTGGCTGTCCCCTCCCGATGGCATCCCCTTTCTGCAAGGTTTTGGCTGTGAAAGGCACTGTATTTTGTAATGGGTCTTTCCTGAGTGGGTTTTCCAGCTGCAGCTTTGCCCAGGTGGCAGCTGGGGCACAAACCCACCGCGCTTTTTTGTGTCCCTACACCCCATCGCTCATGAGACCCTCCTTCCCCTCTGCCTGGGGAGTTTTTTGGGCCACGTTAAGCATCTCTCTGCCATCCCAGAGATTTGTCCCCTCTTCCCCGGGCAGGTTTCGACCGCTACTTCTCCAGCAGGACGCTGGACAACAACCGCCGAAACATCTGGTTCGCTGAGTTTTGGGAGGAAAATTTCCACTGCAAGCTGAGCCGGCACGCGCTGAAGAAGGGCAGCAGCATCAAGAAGTGCACCAGTAAGAGCTGTGGGGAGGCTGTGGGCTTGTGGCTGGGTTGTGAGTGTGGTTTATTTATGGTTTTTTTGGACTAAACATCAAAGCCAGGTGGGAATTTGGGGAAGGCTGGCGAAATGCCGGAGTTTCTGCAGCGTGGGGAACGTGGGCGATGAGGGCAACCTGGGTGATGCGGAGCCGCTCGCCTGTGCAGGCACTCGGGTGTCTGCTGGGCTTGTGATGGTGGTGGCTGGCTTAAAACTGGACTGGAGAATTGCCCAAAAAATGCTTTTGTGCACCCTGCTGTGCTGTGTGTGCTCCAGGAGGCCTGTGGAGCCTGCGTGGGTTGTGTGTGCGTGCAAAGGCACCGTCCCCGTGCAGAGCTCCCGGGGCTCTCCCTCTCACGCACGCTCCTTGCACTTCTCCTTTCCCTTGGCCTTGTCTTCTGTGGGCACAAAACCAGCCAGGATTGGGGGATTTGGGACTGAATTCGGCATTTTTTCGCAGCGCTTGGACAACTGCTTCTTCACAGAGTCACAGAATGGCAGGGGCTGGAAGGGGCCTCTGGACCATCCAGTCCAACACACTGCCAGGGTCACCCAGAGCAGGTCCCACAGGAACATGTCCAGGTGGGTCTGGAATATCTCCAGAGAAGGAGACTCCATACCTTCTCTGGGCAGCGTCTTCCAGGCCTCCGTCACCCTCAAAGTGACCCTCTTTCTCATTGTGTGCTTGGCAGAAGCACCACGGTCCCATGGAAGGCGTGAAGCCACCAGCGTGTCCTTGCTCCCTTGCAAACAGCTCCTCTGTCACCTGCTCGGGCTAGAAGAGGTGGTTGCAGAGCAATGTGGCCAGTTGATAGCGTGGGGTCAGGATGTGGCTCGTGCCCATGCTGGGAGGGAGGGTGCTGCCCCACGGGAGGGTGCAGGGGAGGTGAGGATCACCCCAGGACACGTGCTGGAGCAGGGTTTGCCCGTGTCTCCTTGCAAAGTGCCGATGTGCCCCCTGTGCCACTCCTGGCAGGGAACCTCATCCCAGCAGAGCCCCATCCCAGGTCCCCTCCTCATCCCCACACTGTGCGTTTTTAGCCATTTCCAGCTAAAAGAGACTTGTAGGGATTAAGGCAGTAAACAAGGCGACCAGGGGATCTGTCTTGCTGACAGCGCTGCTGCCGAGGTGATGGTTGGAGGCTCGAGGAGGTGACATGTTTACTGAGAGATGGGAGAGATTTAGAGCCTGCCTGGCACCGGCTGAAGACAGATAACGAGGCGGCAGCTCGCAGCCTGCCACGTGGCAGGACTTGGGGACATTTGCGCGTCCCCCTGTCCCCTTGGGAGGGATGTCTGTGGCAGCCGTGCTGTGCCAGCAGGAGGATGGACCCGGCCGTGCCTGGAAAGTTTGATCATTAAGGGTGGAGGTTTTTTTCCCCCCATTTCACCGCTGAGGATGAGGGGGATGGTGCTTCCACATCCTCTCCCTTGCAGGCAATCCCTAAATGATGACTTGGGGACAACTCTTTGTCCCCGCAAAGGCTTTCCAGCTTCTCCAAGTAGTCTCGTGGCCAATGCGTAGGTGTGAACTTGGCAAGCAGCAAGAGAACTTGCCTGTGGGCATGGCCTTGGGTAACCGAGAGTTTCTTATCGTTCCCGGTTGCATCAAAAAATCCCCCGGCACCAAGAAATGCATGAGCAGGTCCTGCAGATCGTTGATCTCTTCATCTTCATACTAATGTAGCATTTAAACAACCAATATTTCAGGGCCAAGGTATTAGTGGAGGCAGCTGAAACCATGGCATGGAAAATGTCCTAGGAACTGTCTTTAAATTATCTGAATTTGTCAGCAAATGAATTATCTCCTGAACGCTTGCTTGGCAGATAAACGGAGAGGGGAAATAACGCACCATGAAGCAAATAACCTGCCTGTGCAGATCCGTGAGCTCCTGTGCTCTGCTCGGCTTATGCAAATGTCCTGTTTGGGGCTGTTTCATAGAAGGAATCGTACCGACTTTCCCCATGAGCTTCAGGTTTGGGTACAGCCCCAAAACCACAGAGAAATACTGGCTTTTGCATCCCCAAAACCAAACTGAAGGGTCCCACCACTGAACAGGCAGCTCATGGCTCCTTTCATATACGGGAGAGCTGGGAGGAAGGTGATGGGTGAGGGCTGAGATGGGCACCAGGTTTTGGGGTGATTCTCACTGGCAGCTGCCCACATGAACCCCAAGACCATCCCTAGCACCCATCAGGATCTGCGTGCTCCATCCCCAGTTTGTCCTGCTGGGACCAGGATCGGGCCAGGACCTGTCTCCCAGTTGCTTTTGCAGCAGGATCTCCTCAGCATCCTTCCTCACCTCCAAGCTCCCTCCACCGGGCTGCGTCCCCAGCTCTCCCGGGTTGGGGGACCCTCCTGGGAGGTTCCTGGGGGACAGCCAGCCCCGGCTCCTGCTGGAAAGGATCCTGCCAGCCCCCTCTTCCTTAACAATTCACACACGTACGGATGCAGACGGAGAGGTGCTGGGGTGGAGGCGGAGGAGCTGATGGAGAGACAGGGGCAGGAGGATGGGGCACAGCTTGGGGCTGTGTCCCCCACCGTGATCCACTCGGGGACAGCAGGATGCTCCAAGGCCCTGTGGGCTGCTCTTTTTTTCCAGAAGAGCTAATTAATGGCCTTCGTTTAGCAGGGCTGGATGGTAACTCTGCTTTGAAGCAGGGCTGGGGATTTCTCTGCGCTCTCACCTCTGCGGATAGATGCAGAGCAGCAACGTGGGCGGAGGGGAGAGGAGCTTTTATTTGATTTTCCTTCTTTATTTGTGATTCTTCATATTCTTTTCCCTTTTTGTTTTGCTTCTCACCAGTCTCTTCTTAGTATGGGGTTGGATTTTTTTGTGCACTGGCTATTTTCCAGCACAGCGTGCCCCAGCCGGGCCAACGGGGGAGGATTTGCACTGCTCGCCTGGTTGTTAAGATGATAAAAGGCTCCTGTTGACCGAGGCCAGGTCTGAGCGGGCAGGAGCATCCTGGCAATGTCCTCTGCTTGGTTTTCCTTCGGATCCACCAGCTCTCCAAACGGGCACTGCCAGCCTCGCTGCAAGGGCAGCTCAAGCCCTCGGTGCAGAGAGCCCTTTGGAGCGGGGCACTGCCAGGGCAGTGCCTCACTGCAAGGGCAGCTCAAGCCCTCGTTGCAGAGAGCCCTTTGGAGCAAGCATCCCTCGTGGGGGGACAGTCCCCGCTCCCCGTAGGGGCTCAACCAGCCCAAATGTGTGGCGATGAGCACCCAGCACCCATGAGATTTGGGGATTCAGAGGTGACACTGTCCCCCAGCTTTCTGGAGCTGCTCTGTGAGTGATTTTGATTAACTCCTGCCGAAAGCCGGCGCCGGCGATGTGATGGGAATTGATGCTAATCCCGTCTCATCCACCGCTCGAGAAGATACCAGCGTCCGTCCTCCGAGGGGTGCCCGCGGAAGCTCATCACGCACTTGAAAATTAATTACCAGCCCTGTAGAATGATGCACGACCCTGCTATTATAATCAGCGGGGTCACATCCCGTTTGCGGCCTTAATCTGCTGCGAGTTTGTCGGAGATTTATTGTCGTCATGATGGGAAGGAGCCTCGGCTTTCTGCTCCGTGTTGAGCCTCTGTGCACCAGCAGAATTCCCGCCTGGAAAAAGCAGCTGGGGCTTGGGGCAGGGGGCTTCTCCCACCGCACTGGGCTGATGCCGCTCACTGCAAGCCAGAGGGATGTTTGGGAGGAAAAATCCAGCCTCCGCAGGCTGTGTTAGCACAGAGGGTTGTATTTTACTTGCTGGGACCTGTGTGGGATTTGAGGCGCCTGTGAGGAAGCCAAGGAGCCGGGAAGGGATGAGTCCTGGGTCCCGTGTGTCCCCTGGGCTCAGTGGTCGCTGCAGGGTGGCAGTGGGGCTGGGACACTCCTGTGGGCTCAGCTTCCCGGACAGTCTCTTACACCCTTTTCTTTTTTAATGGGTAATTATCTTGACAAGATAGAGTGGCTTGTCTGTGCCTTGAGAGATGAACGCAGGGAAAGGCCCAAAGTTGAGGGAGAAGATTAATAGCCCTTGTCAATAAGGTGGAAGAAAGGATAACTTGACGGGTTTCGCATGAGTAATCTCCACGTAGTCCAAAAGCATTTTTATAACTTTGAAGGATGGGCTATAAATTCGCCTCCTTGATATCATCTTTTCTCGTTGGTCAGTTCGCTATCAATTTGCTTTAGTGTCTTGTCAGTGGCACGTTCCTCTCTCTGTCCCGGCCCAGGGATGTCCCCGCTGGGCAGAGACCTGCTCCGCGTCCAGCGCTGCCTTCATCCCACCTTCCTGCAGCGTGGAGGGAGGGGATCAGTGTCCCCAGCCCGTCTCTGCCTTCTCTGTCCCCGTGTCCCCCTGCACAGGCTCCGTGCCCCGGTCCCCTGCAGTCACTGTAAAACCCCACCTTGCGTCATGGAGCATCGGTGGAGCCGGAATTAATTTTGGAAACCTTTGGATGGCTTTCTAGGATGCCTCTGCCTCTCCGGAGGGTAAAGGCAGTGCCTTGGGCTCCCTGAGGAACCCTCCTTGCCTTTGGCTGGTGCTGCAGGAGCAGTGGCCTGGCGGGGTGCCCGGCCGTGCCGCAGAGGCTGTGATGGAGGTGCAGAGGCCATGGCTCTCCGACGCGGCGTCGCCCCATGGGAGACTCTTTCTTAGCTGTAATTAACAGCGTGCTACATTAATCGGTGTCTTTTGCTAAATGATTAACATGTTTCTAGCCCCATTAAGGGCGGTTATGACAGTAGAGGCAGGCAGCTGTCACTGGTAATTACCAGATCCTTGCAGGATCCTGCAAGCTGGGGTGGCCGGGGAGGCTGCCGAGGGCTGTGGGGTCAGTGGGGTGGGTGGGTGGCAGGTGGTGACGAGGGGAACAGGGTGACAGGAGGCTTCAGGAATGTGATGGAGGACATAGAGCCAGTGATGGAGGACACGCAGCCAGTGATGGATGCTGCCTGGGTGGTCCCCTGACACCGCTGATAGACACGGAGTCGGTGGTGGCTCCTGGCCAGATGAAGGAGGTCAGCCCACGGGGGTGAGGATGGGACATCAATCACAGCCCAGCCTGCGTCCTACCTGGGAGCACGGGGATGTCCCATGGCACTGGGACATGATATCCCAAGGGCTTCTTGAAGCACAGCTGGGTGCCAGCACCCACAAATTGAGAACTACATTCCAGGGAGGTTTATTGGGTATTTCCCCCTTGAAAGTTTTTCTTGGCTGCACGTCACCCTCCTCCTGCCCACAGAGGCCAGCTCAAGAACCCCATAAACCTCTCGCTGGGACAGAGGTGCCCCGGCTGGCTGATGGGTTTGTAGTTTTGGGAGTGGGGTTGGAGATTCCAGCAGCTTCAGTCCAGAGTGGGCTTGTTTGCAAGGGTTTGGCTGCAGCAGAAGTGTCCCCGCGGGGATGGCAGGGAGGTGACATCCCTGCTGTACGTGTACCCGCAGACCGAGAGCGGATCGGCCAGGACTCCTCCTACGAGCAGGAAGGCAAGGTCCAGTTTGTCATCGACGCCGTCTACGCCATGGGACACGCTCTGCACAACATGCACAAGAACCTCTGCCCCGGCAAGGTGGGGCTGTGCCCCAGGATGGACCCTGTGGACGGCGTGGAGCTGCTCAAGTACATCCGCAACGTCAACTTCTCAGGTCTGTCCGTCCCCAGGGGCGTGGGGAGGAAGGGCTCCATGGGGCTGGGTGTCTCAGGTTGTCCCCATTATGGGCCATACAGCAGCACACATGATTTATTCGTGTTACTGGTTGGCACCCGCCGTGCTGCAAATGCTGGGTGGAAAGAATGGGTGGTTTTGCAGCAGATCAGCAGAGGAGGAGGAGGTCTGAGCTTCTACATCTCCTGGGAGCCTTTGGAGGGTAACCCGGCAGCGATCCTGCCCTCGCCCTGCTGTCCTCCCCCCTGCCACCTCCGGCTCAGGGCTGGCAGAGGTCCCACTGAATCACACGCTGTGTCCTCGTCCATCTCCAGGTCTCCCTTGGAAATGCATCTTTTGCTCTGCTCTCTCTCCTTAATAAACATTTTCTGTCTTGTCCTCCTTATTACTCCTATTTATCTCCACTCTGTGATCTCCCCTGCAATGTCTCTTTTATTTATTTTTCCTTCTTGCTTGGTTTTTCTCTTCCTTTCTTTCATTAGTGTTTATCTGCACAGTTCACTTGATTTAGCTTTAAAGCTGCTTCCTCCCCCTCCCTCCCCCACCCCTTTCTTAAAAGAAGCAGTAACCTGGCTGGTGTAACAGCACTCGGTGTCTGCCATCACCCAGTGAGCTCTGCCTCCTGCGGGGTCGCTGGGTTCATACTGTAAGGTCCTTGCACCAGTTTGGGGTTGGGATTGGTTTTCTTTTCCCCAATTGCTTCCTCCACCCTGTGCCTGCCCTGGCATCATCCTGGCAGCTTGTGGCACCCCCGGCAGGGAGAAACCTCACGCCAAGGGGGGAGCATCTGTAAGGTCCTTGCACCAGTTTGGGGTTGGGATTGGTTTTCTTTTCCCCAATTGCTTCCTCCACCCTGTGCCTGCCCTGGCATCATCCTGGCAGCTTGTGGCACCCCCGGCAGGGAGAAACCTCACGCCAAGGGGGGAGCATCAAACCAGAGCCCCCTTTGACACCCCGTGCTGTGGGTGCTGAGCCCTCCCTCTCTTCCAGGCATCGCTGGGACTCCCGTGACGTTCAACGAGAACGGAGACGCGCCGGGGCGTTACGACATCTACCAGTACCAGATCAGGAACTCCACTCCTGAGTACAAAGTCATCGGGCAATGGACCGACCACCTCCACCTAAAAGTAAGGCTGGGGGCTGGCTGGTGCCAGCAACGTGGCCGTGCCAAGGGGAAGGTCCTGCAGGTTTCTCCTGCACCTATCGAGGCCACGTAGGGTGTAGCAAACCTGGCTGGGAGCCAGAGGGCCCATGGGTGCAAAGTTAGGGAGCCCATGGGCGCAGTTAGGCAGCCAAATCTGTGGGGAGTCAGAGGGAAGGGTGTCCCCCGAGTACACACTTGTGGTTCAGCCATGGTGACCCACCATCAGCACGTGTGACCATACCCCACGGGCTCTGGGCATCCGACTTTGCAGCTCTGGTAAGGGAAGGAGAAGCCAGAAGAGAGCAGAGGGGATTTTTCCAGGGAAGGAGGGACTTTGGTTTGGGTTTTTGGTGTTGAATCTTCCCAAAAGGCCGATGGAGAGCTTCAGTGCCTCCCTATTCCCATGCTGGGTTGGGCTGGGGTCCTTCATGGGATGTACTGATGGGGCAAGGGGCTGGATCAGGGGGTGAGCAGGGGTACACCATCCCCCCATGCCCCAGGGATACCTGACAGATGCCCAGCTCGAGCGTCAGTGGGACTGGTGCCATCTCGCCCCGCAGGTGGAGAACATGCTGTGGCCAGGGGGTGGGAGCCAGCTCCCCAGCTCCATCTGCAGCCTGCCCTGCAAGCCGGGCGAGAGGAAGAAGCTGGTGAAGGGCATTCCCTGCTGCTGGCACTGCGAGCGCTGCGACGGCTACCAGTACCAGCTGGACGAGTTCCACTGCAAGCGCTGCCACTTCAACGAGCGGCCCAACGAGAACCACACCAGCTGCACCCCCATCCCCATCATCAAGCTGGAGTGGAGCTCGCCCTGGGCCGTGGTGCCCGTCTTCATCGCCATCGTGGGCATCATCGCTACCCTCTTTGTGGTGGTCACCTTCGTGCGCTACAACGATACGCCCATCGTCAAGGCGTCGGGGCGGGAGCTGAGCTATGTCCTGCTGACGGGCATCTTCCTCTGCTACGCCACCACCTTCCTCATGATCGCCGAGCCCGATCTGAGCACGTGCTCCTTGCGCCGCATCTTCCTGGGGCTCGGCATGAGCATCAGCTACGCCGCCCTGCTCACCAAGACCAACCGCATCTACCGCATCTTCGAGCAGGGCAAGAAGTCAGTGAGCGCCCCCCGGTTCATCAGCCCCGCTTCCCAGCTGGTCATCACCTTCAGCCTCATCTCGCTGCAGCTCGTGGGCGTCTGCATCTGGTTCATCGTGGACCCGTCCCACTCTGTCATTGACTACGAGGACCAGCGGACTACAAACCCCCACTTTGCCCGGGGCATCCTCAAATGTGACATTTCGGACCTCTCCCTCATCTGTTTGCTCGGGTACAGCATGCTTCTCATGGTCACCTGCACTGTGTACGCTATTAAGACCCGCGGGGTCCCGGAGACCTTTAATGAAGCCAAACCCATCGGGTTCACCATGTACACTACTTGCATTGTGTGGTTAGCCTTCATCCCTATATTTTTTGGGACATCGCAGTCGGCGGAAAAGGTAAGGGAGGAGGGGAGAGGTCTGGCTGGTGGCCCTGTGGGCTGCAAGGAAGGGGGCTGCAAGGGGCTGGTGTGTCCTAAAGCAAGGAAGGGCACTTCTCTGCTCTCCTGCTGGCTTGGGAATCGTGGTGGGAAGTGTTGGTTTGGAAACCTCTTACTTTACTTGGGAGCAGAAACCACTGCCTTCAACCCTGTTTTCCTTTTCCCATTTTCTGTGGTTTTCCTCACTCCTTCCTCCCTGGATTTCCTGTTTCATTTCCTCCTCTCCCTCTGGTTTGCTGTCCCCGTTGTCCCCATTGCCCCTCTCCAGACCGGGCAGCTGTGGGTGGCAGAGGCTGCTGCCCTGTGGGCTGGGGGAGGACGAGTCCCCAGGGCAGGTCCAGGTGCCTGGTGTCATTAACACCATTTCTGGATGGAAAAGGGACCAAGTGCTGCCCAGCCGGATTTTCCTCCTCTCCCTCTGGTTTGCTGTCCCCGTTGTCCCCATTGCCCCTCTCCAGACCGGGCAGCTGTGGGTGGCAGAGGCTGCTGCCCTGTGGGCTGGGGGAGGACGAGTCCCCAGGGCAGGTCCAGGTGCCTGGTGTCATTAGCACCATTTCTGGATGGAAAACGGACCTTTTCCTGGTGCTGAGTCAGTGCTGGAGGCTGGAGAGACGGACCTGCCCTCCGAAATCCCTGAGAGCTGGCAGGAGCGGAGGGCAAGGGCAAAGGAGAGGGAGCAGAGCAACCCCTTGGCATGTCCCCTCCCGTGCTGGGGTGGGTGGCAGCTTGTGGCTTCTCATTTGATTACTGTTTCACTGTGATTTTCATTAACACCTGTGTGGTTGGCAACGTGGCACTGGTGACAAATGGCCGGGCTGTGGCGGGCAGGGTGGCACGGAGCTGTGGGTCTCAGGGTGTGAGCATCCTCCTGCGACTCCGAACACGACGTTACACGCGGCGTAGACGGGGCCAGGCCGTGGTGGATTTGTGCTGTAAAACAACCTGTTTGTCTTCCTCTTCCTCCTGCTCGGCCCCCCGGGCTTGGCGTGGAGGGTGGTCCCAGTGCCAGTACCCGTGGGAGCGGGGCCAGCCCGGAGGAAGCTCCGTGCTCAAGTGAGAGGGAGAGAGAACAAAGAAGGAAAAAAAAATCTCATGAATGAGACCCAAATCCCCTCTGCCTGCCAGCCAAAACAAGAATCCTGCTTCTGTTAAATGCGAGCAGCTCACGCCTGCCAGCCCAGAGCTGCCTGTGACAAACAAACCTTGGTGTTGCTGTTCCCTGGGAATCCCCGGGGTGACCCACTGCCCGAATTCCTGCTCCGGCCCCATCACGACTGGGATAATGTCCCCCGAGTGTGTCCCCCGTGCTGCTGAGCTGCTGAAGGCACGGCTTTGGGAAACACCTATTGCAAAAGGGCTGGAGGTGGTTTGCTGAGAGCTCTTTTGCTGTGGACCTCGGAGTTTCAGGCACGTCCTGGAGACCTGTCCCTGCTCGGAGCATCAAACCCTGGAGCTCGCGGAGGCCGGGTCTGAAGAGGCACCTTTAACCTTGGCTCAGCCAAAAAGCCTCGACCAAGCCAGCCCGCCCTGGCTGGAAGTGTGAAGGAGAATTAAAGGAAATAAATGGAGCCTTTTGCAGCATTTCCATTTTGATGAGATGGCAGGGGAGATACTAACAAGAAAGCAGGTTTTTTAAGAAATTATTGCAAAACAAAAGCTCCCTTAAAGCCTCCTTAATGTGCTCAGCATACTGTGGGTAATAAAGATGGAAATGATAATGATTGTAGATTATGCGCAAGGTTGCTCACCTCTTCACTGCAGCTTGTCATGGGATAATTTAGGGCTGCCGAAAGCTGGCTGTCAAGCAGCAATTCGACAATAGGCTGTGCCTCACTTCGGGGGTTTGTAATGTGCAGGGCTTCTCTGTTATTAGGCTGCTAACAAGCTGATTAGAGGCGGAAAAAGTGATGTTCCCAACTCCCCTTGGACGCAGCTCTCTTTCTCAAAGCCCGACGCTGCCGTGGCGTCCGCTGAGCAGTCCCAGGGGCTGGATGGTGTTTCAGGGGGGCTGTGCTGCCGGGGGCTGGGAGCTCTGAGCCACTCTCCAGGCGGCGCCTGAAGGACGATGGATGCGCCCAAAGGAATCGGGTGCTCAGCGCTGCCTCGATGCTTTAGCTGCTGGTTTGCAGTTCTGGGGAGAAAAAGGTCCAAAAGGTGGTGTTAGGCAGCCCGCACCAGAGGATCTGGCTCTGAGCATGTCCTTGGGATGAAAACCAGGGCCGTTGGCATTGGCATCACCCTGTGGTGGTGCCGGTGCTGCCTGGGATGCTCAGCAGGGCGTCCCCTGGCCATCGCAGGGACAGATCCCTCGCCTTTGCTCCATCCCTGCCAGGACCAACTCCTCGCTGGGCTCTGTGGAGGGTCAGCAGAGCTGGGAGAAGAAAAGCCAGGAGCCTTGTTCTCCCTGTAGAGCACAGCTGGAGTTTCACTGGAGTCCTGAGGATGCCACGGGGCAGACCCACACGTCCAAACACCGCCTGGTACCTCAGCCAGACCCCATCTGAGCCTGTGGCCAAGGCTGCCTCACGGTCTGGAGGAGGTGGATAAAAATCTCCTTTTTTTTTAAATTTTATTTTCCTTTACCTCGTGCCTACAACTTTGCATGGAGGTGGCATATTATTATAACAAGTCCCCCAAGCCTTTTCTCAAAAGAACCTCTTATCCCTGCCGATCCCAGCGGATTACAGAAATAGCAATAACAGAGGATCTAAAGAAAGAGACAATTTCCTGCGCTGATAAGGCGGCAGCTGAACAGCAGTGTCATTGTCTGGTTCTCTGTTTATCGCATTTGCTTTCAGCGAGGGAAAAGAAGGAGAGAAAAAGAAATGAGAATGACTGTCCAGTGGTTTGAGCAGGTTCTCCTTTCCCTGGTACCCGTGGAAGTGCAAAATCTCTCGTAGCTGGGTCAGGTCTGGATTTAGAGGAGGGGATTGCTAATTAATGGCTTTTGGACAAACACAAGCTGGGCCAGGGCTGTGTCTTGAGCAAGGGGCTGCTTCCCCCGGGACAGGAGGGGCTCACCCAGCCTTGGAGTGAAGCCTGAGCCCAGCACAGGGCTCGGGGACTTGTGCTGGGTCATTTAGGGTCGCTGCCATCCCTCGAAGTGGCGTCATCATCCTGAGTCAGAGACGGGCTGTGCTCTTTGATCCCATCCATGAAGCAGCGGATGCTGCTGAACCTGGAGCTGTAACTTCTTTTATAACCACCGTGAGCAGCTCAAAGGGCTCTGGAGGAAGCTCGGGTGTCGTTAACGGAGGGGCAAAGCGGGGTCCTTAATTGGAAACCAATTAAGAGAGTAGGAACCAAAATCGTGAGAAATGGTCATTTTTTCTGATGTGGCCAAAGGTTAACTGTGCTGTGCTTCGTGGCTCTGTTTGGACTCCAAGCTAAAAATATTTCTCTCTGAGTTGAAAAGGGGCTTGCTGCGGCGTGACGCGAAGCTGTGGAGGTTAGTGCCAGCTGCAGAAAACGGGGCTGTTTCTGACAAATTGATCATTAGGGTGAAGGCGGCCCCCTGAGACCCCAAAAGTGCTGCAGGAGTTTGAGGAGGGCGAAGAGATGGGGGGAGCCTGGAGCTGGTGGTGCCTGGGGTCTCGGCGGAGGGGAGTCCCCGGCGGGGATGGGGGCTGGAGCCCCAACCCGGGTGCGGAGGAGGGAGAGAGCCCGGAGACGTCTTGTCTGAGCTCCAGCTCAAGCTGCTCTCTCCCTCCTCACCGAAACGCCTCCGAGACACGGGTGGGAGTCGCTGCAGAGGCAGGAAATATGGAAATTGCCGGATTGAAAAGTGAGGCTCCTCCGAGAGGCATCTGCTGAGGACCAGGAGGGCGGGCAGGCGGGGGGGTGTGAAGGGCTGCGGAGCCCCAGCCGTGTCCCACGGGGTGTCAGGCCGGTGCCAAGCAGAGCTGTGCCAGTCCCCGGGGTCGGGGCGCCTGGACTCAGTGTCCCAGCGCTGCCCTCCTTCCTGGAAAGTCCAGGACACTCACGGCAAAGTCAGGAGAGTTTCAGCAGGGGGAAAAAAAAAAAGAAAAGGGAAAAAAAAATAAAAAAAGAGCAGATATTCTGGCACAGAGATGTGTTTTGACTTTTCCTTGATGAAATGACATTTTTATTTCCAAAAACTGCCTAGATTGACTGCGCGCATATATAGAGAGAAGGTGGAACAAACAAACCAGCGCATGTGACAGCAATAGGTGTTATTCTGGGGACAAACAAAACTTTTCTGTTGACTCAGAGCAAGCTTTGTTGCTTTTTTTTTTTTCCCCTTCTGGGTTGAGTTGAAATGTTTTTGGGTATGTGTGCTTGTTTCTGAAGCAGGAGAAGAGAGTGAAATGTTTCTTTGCGTGGTCACACCTGGGACCGGTGGGTCCTGGAGTGGGGTGACATCCCTGGGTGACATCCCTGGCCGGGGCCTGTTGCCACCCGCTGGCTCTTGCTCATGGCTTGGAGCTGCCTCCATGCACCTTCTCCCCAGGGAGCCGTGTGGAGCCTCTGTGCTCAGCTCCTGTCCTTGGGCACCTTTTTGCTCTATTGGGAGCCTCTGTGCTCAGCTCCTGTCCTTGGGTACCTTTTTGCTCTATTGATCACAGAATCACAGAATGATATGGGGTTGGAAGGGACTTCTGGAGATCATCCAGTCCAACCCCCTGCCAGAGCAGGGCCACCCAGAGCAGGTCCCACAGGAACGTGTCCAGGTGGGGTTTGAATGTCTCCAGAGAAGGAGACTCCACCACCTCCCTGGGCAGCCTCTGCCAGGGCTCTGCCACCCTCAAAGTGAAGAAGCTCCTCCTCATGTTTAGGTGGAACTTCTTATGTTCAAGTTTGTGCCCATTTCCTCTTGTGCTTGCAAAAGCATCCAAGAACCTAGAGCCGTTTCCCTGCTCAGCCTGGAGAGGCCCAAGAAGTGACATCCACGGCAGAGGGGAGGATTCTGGAGAGGACAGAGCCCTGTGCTGGGAGAAGCGATGCTGATGGAGCAGGGATGCTCACAGAAGGTCTTGCCCAGTGTTGCTCAGGGACAAGAGGTGGGGACAGGCGGAGGGAGGAGGGGGTCTCTTTGCCTCCCGTTGCCACCTGCTTCAGATGCCCCCGGCTTGCGAGGAGCCTGCCAAACGCTCTCCATAGAAAAATGGATTATTCTACAGTCAGATTAATGGGCTTTCATTTTGCAAAACATCTGTCACTGTTAGTCCTGGACAGTGAGCGTGAAATTAGTTTTGACTGCAGAAAGGCAGCGTCGGTGTGTAATATGTGACTTACATGACAACGGCCCGGGGAGCCAGCTGGGGAATGGGAATTACCTGTTGAGGTGAGACGGGGGAACTGGGGGTGCCCAGGCTGGGTCCTGCGTGTGGGTGCCCATCATTGTGGCATCAGAGCTCCTGCCCTGTGGCTGGCGGAGTGTGCTGTGGGTGGTGGGGAGGAGAGAGGGAGGGGGGGCTCTCTTTCTGGTGATGCTGTTGATTCAGGGTGCTGGCAGGTGCTGCCGGAGCATGGATGGGTGCTGGGAGGGCTCGGCACACAGGGAGGCTGTGCCAGGGCCCCAAAACACAGGTCAGGGCACCGGCACAGCCTGCCCGTGTTTGCAGGTGGGGAAACAGCAAAAATGAGCCAGAGGCTTCTCCAGGCCCACCTTGGCTCATGCAACAAGTTGAATTTGATGTTTAAGATCCAATACTGCCAACATTTTCAGCCCTGGCTCCCCGCCCCTTCATTTATTTAATGCCAATGTTTCCACCTTCCCCTCTTTCCTCTCCTCCTTTCCCAGATGACCCTTTCTGGATCCTACAGAGCCGTGGTGGGGCTCAGCTCATGCCCTTGTGTCTTGCAGATGTACATCCAGACCACGACGCTCACCATCTCAGTGAGTCTGAGTGCCTCGGTGTCCCTGGGCATGCTCTACATGCCCAAGGTGTACATTATCCTCTTCCACCCGGAGCAGAACGTCCCCAAGCGCAAGCGGAGCCTCAAGGCGGTGGTGACAGCGGCCACCATGACCAACAAGTTCTCTCAGAAGGGAGGTTTCCGCCCCAATGGAGAGGCCAAATCAGAGCTCTGCGAAAATCTGGAAACACAAGGTAATGTGGCTCCTGGCAGGGTTGGGGAGCTGGTCTTGCTGAGGACTGATGTGATGACTGGAAGCCCAAAGCCTTAGCTCACCGGTGTGCAGTGGCCATGCTGTCCTCTGTGGGCACAAGCAATGCTGACAGTGCTGCTCCTTGGCAAAGGGATATGGCAGCTCCCTCCTGCTCCATGGTATCCCCCAGCAGTGGATGGTGGATCCTTCCAGGGTGGGAAGGGCTGTATCCCACAGGCTGGGGGCCACTCCGCTCCCCGCCATGCCCATGACACCCCGAGGAGGGAGGTTGCTCCGGGTATCTGTGCTCCAGCCACATCTCGAGCAGGGATTCCTGGCTCCCAGAGAGGGGACAGCATCATCTCCTGCCCATGGGCAGGGGAGATTCCCCCTTCATTCATTTAACCTGAGAAAAGCTGTTTTCCATCACCGCAGCCACGTGGCTGAGATAGGACGTGTCTTGTCCCTCTCTGATCGGGGTTGCTCCTGGAGATCCCATCCCTCTGCGGGCTCCCACATCACCCCAAGGGAAATGCTGCTGAGGGGCTGGCATGGGAAACACGCTGGAGACGTGCTTGAGCTGCCACTGCCTGAGATGTTGGATGGGGAACATGGAAATCTGCTCAAACACTTGCAGAAAGATCCAGCCTGGGTGCACGGAGCTGCTACTGGGAGGGCTCTGCTGTGGCTGATGGAGAAGGGTGTTTGGTGCCTGGGGGCTGCTCCAGGGGCCGGGCTGGAGCTGAGGCTGACACAGGGACAGAGCCATCCATCTGCCCTGGGAAGAGAGGCTGGGTGCTTGGGAAAACACTGGGAAGGTGGGTGCGTGCCTGTTCTGCATTTGGGTTTCCAAAAACAGAGCCTTGGAGGAGGAAGAAATGGTTGGAGCCAAAGGTGCTGGGATCCTTTGAGAAGGGAAATCCCATTTGGGCTAAATCTGAAGAAAACCTCAGGGAAATACAAATGTTCCTCGTGTACCAGCAGAGTTTCTGGGTTCCAGCATCAGTGGGATGGAGACCAAACAGCATTTCCACGGAAAGCCATGATTGTCTTTGTAATCCCGCACTCGCTCTCTTTCCAGCCTGAGCTGTTTAATATCCCTCGGCATCTCTGTAAACCCTCCGTACCCTCCTCGCTGTGTGCAGTGGCTCTGGCTGGCCGTGGCTCTGTGTGCGATGTCTCTCTGTAGGCAGCCTCTCTGCATAATCAGCTCTTTTCATCTACCTCTCTGCGTTGTGAAGGGCAGCTGCACGGTCAGAGCCCCCCTCACCACCGTGATGGAGGTGGCTCTTGTCAGCCACTATCACAGATCTGTGTGGTCTGTGCTCCCATCCCAACGTGGCAGTGGGTAGGGATGTCACCCCCTTTTTGTCTGTGGGGGATGCTCCATGCAAGGCTGGGGGTTCCCCATGGTAAGGGGCTGCCCAGGATCTTGCCAACCCAAACATTCCCAGATGCTCTCTGCTGCACTGAGCATCCTTCTCCCCTGTGGGATTCACAGCAGGAGCCTCTGAGGATGCTACGTGCCGGGAGCAGGGAGAGCCGAGCCTCCCGTCTGCCGCATCCCCGGCTCTGCTGTGTCTGGCATGGGGAATAGGGAGCTGGGTGCGCAGGGGGCTGGCAGCGCAGTCCGAGGTGTGCCAGGCGGGGAGACGGGCACGGCGTTGGTGCTGGGGGCAGGAGGCACCACGGGGTTGTCAGCGGAGGACCGAGGGACTGTTTTTCACACTGTCACTGGCGGGTCACGTAGCCTTAAATAAACAACAGAATAAATAATTCACAGGGCTTTGATACAGGCAGATTGGCTAGGAAAACATTGCGGCTAACAAATAGCTCTGTCAGCTCTAATTTCTTATGGCCTATCTAATTGTTATCTGGGAATACCAGTCTGAAATCTGCAGCAAGGTTCATTTGTCAGCGAGACACCCAGACGGAGGGAGAGCTGCCGGGCGTCCCCTCCGCGCGGTGCCGTGGGGATGGTCTCCGCAGAGGACACATTTATGCTGCTCCTGGTGTCTTGGGCTTTGCTGTCTGTCCCAGTGCCTGTCTGCTTGTCTGCTCCCTGCCCTTGGCTGGAGGGTGTCTGTGCGTCTCCTGAGCCCCGTGGTACCTGGGGACCTCGTGGTGGCATCTCCACAGAGCATCGTGCCCGCCCGAAGTGCTGAGACCAGCCAGGCTGTTGCAAACTGCTGCTTCCACCTCTGCCCAAGCTGTGGCTGCTGCTAAAAGCAAGCAACGTGCTGCAGCCTGCGAGCCCGAAGGCAGCGGTGCAGCCCCGCGGAGGGAGGTTGCTCCGGGTATCTGTGCTCCAGCCACATCTCGAGCAGGGATTCCTGGCTCCCAGAGAGGGGACAGCATCATCTCCTGCCCATGGGCAGGGGAGATTCCCCCTTCATTCATTTAACCTGAGAAAAGCTGTTTTCCATCACCGCAGCCACGTGGCTGAGATAGGACGTGTCTTGTCCCTCTCTGATCGGGGTTGCTCCTGGAGATCCCATCCCTCTGCGGGCTCCCACATCACCCCAAGGGAAATGCTGCTGAGGGGCTGGCATGGGAAACACGCTGGAGACGTGCTTGAGCTGCCACTGCCTGAGATGTTGGATGGGGAACATGGAAATCTGCTCAAACACTTGCAGAAAGATCCAGCCTGGGTGCACGGAGCTGCTACTGGGAGGGCTCTGCTGTGGCTGACGGGGAAGGGTGTTTGGTGCCTGGGGGCTGCTCCAGGGGCCGGGCTGGAGCTGAGGCTGACACAGGGACAGAGCCATCCATCTGCCCTGGGAAGAGAGGCTGGGTGCTTGGGAAAACACTGGGAAGGTGGGTGCGTGCCTGTTCTGCATTTGGGTTTCCAAAAACAGAGCCTTGGAGGAGGAAGAAATGGTTGGAGCCAAAGGTGCTGGGAACCTTTGAGAAGGGAAAGCCCATTTGGGCTAAATCTGAAGAAAACCTCAGGGAAATACAAATGTTCCTCGTGTACCAGCAGAGTTTCTGGGTTCCAGCATCAGTGGGATGGAGACCAAACAGCATTTCCACGGAAAGCCATGATTGTCTTTGTAATCCCGCACTCGCTCTCTTTCCAGCCTGAGCTGTTTAATATCCCTCGGCATCTCTGTAAACCCTCCGTACCCTCCTCGCTGTGTGCAGTGGCTCTGGCTGGCCGTGGCTCTGTGTGCGATGTCTCTCTGTAGGCAGCCTCTCTGCATAATCAGCTCTTTTCATCTACCTCTCTGCGTTGTGAAGGGCAGCTGCACGGTCAGAGCCCCCCTCACCACCGTGATGGAGGTGGCTCTTGTCAGCCACTATCACAGATCTGTGTGGTCTGTGCTCCCATCCCAACGTGGCAGTGGGTAGGGATGTCACCCCCTTTTTGTCTGTGGGGGATGCTCCATGCAAGGCTGGGGGTTCCCCATGGTAAGGGGCTGCCCAGGATCTTGCCAACCCAAACATTCCCAGATGCTCTCTGCTGCACTGAGCATCCTTCTCCCCCCCGGGACTCGCAGCAGGAGCCTCTGAGGATGCTACGTGCCGGGAGCAGGGAGAGCCGAGCCTCCCGTCTGCCGCATCCCCGGCTCCGCTGTGTCTGGCATGGGGAATAGGGAGCTGGGTGCGCAGGGGGCTGGCAGCGCAGTCCGAGGTGTGCCAGGCGGGGAGACGGGCACGGCGTTGGTGCTGGGGGCAGGAGGCACCACGGGGTTGTCAGCGGAGGACCGAGGGACTGTTTTTCACACTGTCACTGGCGGGTCACGTAGCCTTAAATAAACAACAGAATAAATAATTCACAGGGCTTTGATACAGGCAGATTGGCTAGGAAAACATTGCGGCTAACAAATAGCTCTGTCAGCTCTAATTTCTTATGGCCTATCTAATTGTTATCTGGGAATACCAGTCTGAAATCTGCAGCAAGGTTCATTTGTCAGCGAGACACCCAGACGGAGGGAGAGCTGCCGGGCGTCCCCTCCGCGCGGTGCCGTGGGGATGGTCTCCGCAGAGGACACATTTATGCTGCTCCTGGTGTCTTGGGCTTTGCTGTCTGTCCCAGTGCCTGTCTGCTTGTCTGCTCCCTGCCCTTGGCTGGAGGGTGTCTGTGCGTCTCCTGAGCCCCGTGGTACCTGGGGACCTCGTGGTGGCATCTCCACAGAGCATCGTGCCCGCCCGAAGTGCTGAGACCAGCCAGGCTGTTGCAAACTGCTGCTTCCACCTCTGCCCAAGCTGTGGCTGCTGCTAAAAGCAAGCAACGTGCTGCAGCCTGCGAGCCCGAAGGCAGCGGTGCAGCCCCGCGGGGAGCGGGGGGATTTATTGCTGCCTGGCGTTTTCCTGGCTCTGGGCCTTGCTGCAACTCCCCCGGTGTCAGTCTGGGACGCGCCCTCTGCCCAAGCTGTGGCTGCTGCTAAAAGCAAGCAACGTGCTGCAGCCTGCGAGCCCGAAGGCAGCGGTGCAGCCCCGCGGGGAGCGGGGGGATTTATTGCTGCCTGGCGTTTTCCTGGCTCTGGGCCTTGCTGCAACTCCCCGGTGTCAGTCTGGTGGCTTGGTAGCCACGGCTGCCTCCTCCCCTCCTGTCTTCAACCCCGTCCCCGGGGCTGGAGTGTCTGGGGAAGATGGAAGGTGGCACCAGGTTTGTGTCTCCGTGTTCTCCTCCAGCACCCGAGCGTGGGCACAGGGATCTTTGGTGAGGGACACAGCTGGATGGCTTTGTGCTGCCCGTGCCCTGCTGCACTGCTCCCAGCAGCCATGGAGTGGTGTCCAGGGGTGCAGGGTGTCCATTTGGGGTCCAAACCCCAAATCATGCTCCTGTGGGGCTGGGGCAGGCTGAGCTTTTGGGAACGTGGAGCACCTGTGGGTTTTCTGTAAGAGGTTGCCGAGGGAATTGAATGGGAGCCTGAAAGGACATTCCCTGTGGCTCATGTCACATCCCGGGGTCTCTCTGAACTGTCTTTATGGAGTCCCCTGGGCTTCTGTGGGCCTCAGCCCCTCTGCCACGGCTCAGTGCCCTCCCAGGGAACGATTCAGAGTGCTGGCACTGCTTGAATCCATGAGCAAACCCCACGTCACGTCCCCACCAGCATCTCCTGGCACGAGGCTCGGGGCAGGGGGACGGGATGGGAGCCAGAAGGGGAGGGTGGACTTCGTTAATGACACATGTGGGGTTTGTCTCTCTCTCCAGCACTGGCTACCAAACAGACCTACGTCAGCTACAGCAACCACGCGATTTAGCTCCAGCCATCGCAACTGCCTGGCACAGCGGGAGCTGCGGATGCCACGGCGCGGGAGGGAGCCGAGTCGCATCGCTGGTCGCAGGACGCTGGAGGGGACCCGGACGGGACGGGAAGGTGGCAGCGGGGGGACACGCTCCTGGCCGGCCGCTGGGCAGAGCTCCCGGGGGAGATGGTGATCAACAGCAGCAAAAAAAAAAAAAAACTTGTGCTTGCAAAAGCATCCAAGAACCTAGAGCCCTCTCCCTGCTCAGCCTGGAGGGGCCCAAGAAGTGACATCCACGGCAGAGGGGAGGATTCTGGAGAGGACAGAGCCCTGTGCTGGGAGAAGCGATGCTGATGGAGCAGGGATGCTCACAGAAGGTCTTGCCCAGTGTTGCTCAGGGACAAGAGGTGGGGACAGGCGGAGGGAGGAGGGGGTCTCTTTGCCTCCCGTTGCCACCTGCTTCAGATGCCCCCGGCTTGCGAGGAGCCTGCCAAACGCTCTCCATAGAAAAATGGATTATTCTACAGTCAGATTAATGGGCTTTCATTTTGCAAAACATCTGTCACTGTTAGTCCTGGACAGTGAGCGTGAAATTAGTTTTGACTGCAGAAAGGCAGCGTCGGTGTGTAATATGTGACTTACATGACAACGGCCCGGGGAGCCAGCTGGGGAATGGGAATTACCTGTTGAGGTGAGACGGGGGAACTGGGGGTGCCCAGGCTGGGTCCTGCGTGTGGGTGCCCATCATTGTGGCATCAGAGCTCCTGCCCTGTGGCTGGCGGAGTGTGCTGTGGGTGGTGGGGAGGAGAGAGGGAGGGGGGGCTCTCTTTCTGGTGGTGCTGTTGATTCAGGGTGCTGGCAGGTGCTGCCGGAGCATGGATGGGTGCTGGGAGGGCTCGGCACACAGGGAGGCTGTGCCAGGGCCCCAAAACACAGGTCAGGGCACCGGCACAGCCTGCCCGTGTTTGCAGGTGGGGAAACAGCAAAAATGAGCCAGAGGCTTCTCCAGGCCCACCTTGGCTCATGCAACAAGTTGAATTTGATGTTTAAGATCCAATACTGCCAACATTTTCAGCCCTGGCTCCCCGCCCCTTCATTTATTTAATGCCAATGTTTCCACCTTCCCCTCTTTCCTCTCCTCCTTTCCCAGATGACCCTTTCTGGATCCTACAGAGCCGTGGTGGGGCTCAGCTCATGCCCTTGTGTCTTGCAGATGTACATCCAGACCACGACGCTCACCATCTCAGTGAGTCTGAGTGCCTCGGTGTCCCTGGGCATGCTCTACATGCCCAAGGTGTACATTATCCTCTTCCACCCGGAGCAGAACGTCCCCAAGCGCAAGCGGAGCCTCAAGGCGGTGGTGACAGCGGCCACCATGACCAACAAGTTCTCTCAGAAGGGAGGTTTCCGCCCCAATGGAGAGGCCAAATCAGAGCTCTGCGAAAATCTGGAAACACAAGGTAATGTGGCTCCTGGCAGGGTTGGGGAGCTGGTCTTGCTGAGGACTGATGTGATGACTGGAAGCCCAAAGCCTTAGCTCACCGGTGTGCAGTGGCCATGCTGTCCTCTGTGGGCACAAGCAATGCTGACAGTGCTGCTCCTTGGCAAAGGGATATGGCAGCTCCCTCCTGCTCCATGGTATCCCCCAGCAGTGGATGGTGGATCCTTCCAGGGTGGGAAGGGCTGTATCCCACAGGCTGGGGGCCACTCCGCTCCCTGCCATGCCCATGACACCCCGAGGAGGGAGGTTGCTCCGGGTATCTGTGCTCCAGCCACATCTCGAGCAGGGATTCCTGGCTCCCAGAGAGGGGACAGCATCATCTCCTGCCCATGGGCAGGGGAGATTCCCCCTTCATTCATTTAACCTGAGAAAAGCTGTTTTCCATCACCGCAGCCACGTGGCTGAGATAGGACGTGTCTTGTCCCTCTCTGATCGGGGTTGCTCCTGGAGATCCCATCCCTCTGCGGGCTCCCACATCACCCCAAGGGAAATGCTGCTGAGGGGCTGGCATGGGAAACACGCTGGAGACGTGCTTGAGCTGCCACTGCCTGAGATGTTGGATGGGGAACATGGAAATCTGCTCAAACACTTGCAGAAAGATCCAGCCTGGGTGCACGGAGCTGCTACTGGGAGGGCTCTGCTGTGGCTGACGGGGAAGGGTGTTTGGTGCCTGGGGGCTGCTCCAGGGGCCGGGCTGGAGCTGAGGCTGACACAGGGACAGAGCCATCCATCTGCCCTGGGAAGAGAGGCTGGGTGCTTGGGAAAACACTGGGAAGGTGGGTGCGTGCCTGTTCTGCATTTGGGTTTCCAAAAACAGAGCCTTGGAGGAGGAAGAAATGGTTGGAGCCAAAGGTGCTGGGAACCTTTGAGAAGGGAAAGCCCATTTGGGCTAAATCTGAAGAAAACCTCAGGGAAATACAAATGTTCCTCGTGTACCAGCAGAGTTTCTGGGTTCCAGCATCAGTGGGATGGAGACCAAACAGCATTTCCACGGAAAGCCATGATTGTCTTTGTAATCCCGCACTCGCTCTCTTTCCAGCCTGAGCTGTTTAATATCCCTCGGCATCTCTGTAAACCCTCCGTACCCTCCTCGCTGTGTGCAGTGGCTCTGGCTGGCCGTGGCTCTGTGTGCGATGTCTCTCTGTAGGCAGCCTCTCTGCATAATCAGCTCTTTTCATCTACCTCTCTGCGTTGTGAAGGGCAGCTGCACGGTCAGAGCCCCCCTCACCACCGTGATGGAGGTGGCTCTTGTCAGCCACTATCACAGATCTGTGTGGTCTGTGCTCCCATCCCAACGTGGCAGTGGGTAGGGATGTCACCCCCTTTTTGTCTGTGGGGGATGCTCCATGCAAGGCTGGGGGTTCCCCATGGTAAGGGGCTGCCCAGGATCTTGCCAACCCAAACATTCCCAGATGCTCTCTGCTGCACTGAGCATCCTTCTCCCCTGTGGGATTCACAGCAGGAGCCTCTGAGGATGCTACGTGCCGGGAGCAGGGAGAGCCGAGCCTCCCGTCTGCCGCATCCCCGGCTCCGCTGTGTCTGGCATGGGGAATAGGGAGCTGGGTGCGCAGGGGGCTGGCAGCGCAGTCCGAGGTGTGCCAGGCGGGGAGACGGGCACGGCGTTGGTGCTGGGGGCAGGAGGCACCACGGGGTTGTCAGCGGAGGACCGAGGGACTGTTTTTCACACTGTCACTGGCGGGTCACGTAGCCTTAAATAAACAACAGAATAAATAATTCACAGGGCTTTGATACAGGCAGATTGGCTAGGAAAACATTGCGGCTAACAAATAGCTCTGTCAGCTCTAATTTCTTATGGCCTATCTAATTGTTATCTGGGAATACCAGTCTGAAATCTGCAGCAAGGTTCATTTGTCAGCGAGACACCCAGACGGAGGGAGAGCTGCCGGGCGTCCCCTCCGCGCGGTGCCGTGGGGATGGTCTCCTCAGAGGACACATTTGTGCTGCTCGTGGTGTCTTGGGCTTTGCTGTCTGTCCCAGTGCCTGTCTGCTTGTCTGCTCCCTGCCCTTGGCTGGAGGGTGTCTGTGCGTCTCCTGAGCCCCGTGGTACCTGGGGACCTCGTGGTGACATCTCCGCAGAGCATCCTGCCCGCCCGAAGTGCTGAGACCAGCCAGGCTGTTGCAAACTGCTGCTTCCACCTCTGCCCAAGCTGTGGCTGCTGCTAAAAGCAAGCGACGTGCTGCAGCCTGCGAGCCCGAAGGCAGCGGTGCAGCCCCGCAGGGAGCGGGGGGATTTATTGATACCTGGCGTTTTCCTGGCTCTGGGCCTTGCTGCAACTCCCCCGGTGTCAGTCTGGGACGCGCGGTGGCTTGGTAGCCACGGCTGCCTCCTCCCCTCCTGTCTTCAACCCCGTCCCCGGGGCTGGTGTGTCTGGGGAAGATGGAAGGTGGCACCAGGTTTGTGTCTCCGTGTTCTCCTCCAGCACCCGAGCGTGGGCACAGGGATCTTTGGTGAGGGACACAGCTGGATGGCTTTGTGCTGCCCGTGCCCTGCGGCACCGCTCCCAGCAGCCATGGAGTGGTGTCCAGGGGTGCAGGGTGTCCATTTGGGGTCCAAACCCCAAATCATGCTCCTGTGGGGCTGGGGCAGGCTGAGCTTTTGGGAACGTGGAGCACCTGTGGGTTTTCTGTAAGAGTGAATTGAATGGGAGCCTGAAAGGACATTCCCTGTGGCTCATGTCACATCCCGGGGTCTCTCTGAACTGTCTTTATGGAGTCCCCTGGGCTTCTGTGGGCCTCAGCCCCTCTGCCACGGCTCAGTGCCCTCCCAGGGAACGATTCAGAGTGCTGGCACTGCTTGAATCCATGAGCAAACCCCACGTCACGTCCCCACCAGCATCTCCTGGCACGAGGCTCGGGGCAGGGGGACGGGATGGGAGCCAGAAGGGGAGGGTGGACTTCGTTAATGACACATGTGGGGTTTGTCTCTCTCTCCAGCACTGGCTACCAAACAGACCTACGTCAGCTACAGCAACCACGCGATTTAGCTCCAGCCATCGCAACTGCCTGGCACAGCGGGAGCTGCGGATGCCACGGCGCGGGAGGGAGCCGAGTCGCATCGCTGGTCGCAGGACGCTGGAGGGGACCCGGACGGGACGGGAAGGTGGCAGCGGGGGGACACGCTCCTGGCCGGCCGCTGGGCAGAGCTCCCGGGGGAGATGGTGATCAACAGCAGCAAAAAAAAAAAAATAAAAAAAATAGAAAGAATAAAAATAAACCACCGACCAAGCAACCACCGTGACAATGCATGCCTCCCCACGGAGGAAGAGGAACAGTTGAGCAGGGGGGACGTAGTGCGGGGAAGAGGTGACGGACTTCGGCAAGTCTTTGGGGTTTTTTTCCTGTATCTTGGCAAATTAAAAAAAAAAGAGACCCAACATTTTCCCTTTTCTGGAATTTGTGAGATTGTTTGTGATTGTGCAGAACCTTCTGTTTTCTCTTTTCTTCTTTTTTTTTTTTAACCCCTCCATTTTCTTTTGTTCCTGTCTTCCTCCGTCCCTCTTCACTCTCTCTCCCGTATCCTACCAAATTCTATATGTTGCAAAAAGGAAAAATAAATAAAAATACATAAAATCTAAATAAAAAAAAACAGACGACAAAATAAAATAAAATAAAACCTAGACTGTGTTCAAAGTGCTGATTTCTATAGGTGGTTAATTAATGTATGTGATGACCATATGGATTGAAATATGTCTGCTTTATGTACTGACCAGTCAAAAAACAAAAACACACACACAAAAAAAAACGAAGTTCAGTGCCTGGATGTTTATGAATTATTCAATGACTGTGTAGAGCATGATCATTTTTATACGAGGAGATTTCTAATAAAAGACCATGGTTTTGCACTCAGCGTTTGCTGTCTCTTGGTGACTGTTCGTTCCAGGCTCCAGGAGGTGACTTGGTTTTGGCTGATGGGGCAAGTTGTAGGTGGCCAAGCCCTCCAGGCCACCACGGGGCTTGGTGTCCTCCCTCTCCAGGCCATCCTGCTGCAAACAGGGTCCTCGCGAGGGGACGGGACAAGGGGAGGAGATCAGCATCCCCTGGGCACATGCTGTAGCCTGTATTGCCCCAGGGCTCAGGGGCTGGGGCAGGATCTGGGGCAGAAAGGGCTGATTCCTCCTCCTTTGCTTTTCCCCAAGGTGTGGGCTGAGGCTGGAGGGATGGAGCAGAGAGGAAGGTATTTTCCAGGGCTTTATTTTTCCCCCTTCCAGAGGCAGGGCCAGCTCCACCCTTCTCATCAGGACCAACCTGGGTTAATTAGGGAGCTAATAAAAGCAGCTCTTCCCTCCTGCAGGGAGGGTTCTTGCTGTTTCCAGCCTGTCCCTTGGGATAGTACAGCCAGGTGTGCAAGGTAAGGGGCTCTTCAAAGATTTTTTTTGCTGGTTCTGGGGAGGTTTGGTGTGTTTGCTGCTGGTGTCTTGGAAAGGGGTTGATGGTACTTGTTTGCTGCTGGGAAAGGAAGAGGATGGTTCAAGCTTGTCTTTCTTCTGGAGAGTAGATGGGAAGTAGGAGAAGGAGGAACATCTGCTGCCTGCCCCAGGGCACTGAGCTGATCCAGGTTTTGGGCAAGTTGTTGTTTTATGTCCCTGGCAAAAGTGCTGGAGCTGGTGAAGGCATCCTGGCCTTGCAGAGGCAACAAGGGTCCTAGAGGAGCCTGGAGAAGAGAAGGCTCCAGAGAGACCTTAGAGCCCCTTCCAGTCCCTAAAAGGGTTCCAGGAAATCTGGGGAGGGACTCTGGATCAGGGAGGGGAGCCCTAGGACAAGGAGTAATGGTTTGACACTGAAAGAGGGGAGATGGAGCTGAGCTGTGGGGAAGAACTTGTTTGGTGTGAGGGTGGTGAGAGCCTGGCCCAGGTTGCCCAGAGAAGCTGTGGCTGCCCCATCCCTGGAGGGGTTCAAGGGCAGGTTGGAGGGGGCTTGGAGCAACCTGGGCTGGTGGGAGGTGTCCCTGCCCAGGGCAGGGGGTGGTTAAGGTCCCTTCCAACACAAACCATTCCATGATTCTATGTCTCCCCTTCCTCTTATTTGTGTTCTTCCCGGCCCAAAGCTGCCCGTGCATTCCTTTCTCTGAGGATGAGTGATGTTACCCCTGTGTTTTGCACATTTCTAGATGTATTTGGGTATTAATCGTGGCTCTGCTCTCGCTCTGGTGGGTCGCCCAGGCTGCATGCCCCGGGGAGGGGAGGTCTCAGTGCTGCTCTGAGCACGGCAGGGAGCTTCAGCCATTGATCAGGGAACGTGACTGTTCCCTGCTGGCATGGAGAGGACAGAGCACAGCTTGAAGGCAGGAGTTAAAAAAAAAAAAGAAAAAAGAAACATAATGAAAAGCTTGAAACTTTGATAAGATCATACTTGTCAAAAGAGCTTCTCGGGAGGAAAAAAACCTGCTCCATTCCCACTGCATCCATCACTGTCGGATGGGATGTGAAATGCCGCCTGGTTCAGAGGGCTCCCAGAAAACCTGAGTTGATGTCTCTGGTGCTGTTTCCAGCTCTGAGATATAGCTCTGCTGTTTTTACAAGCGGCTTTCTACTCCTAACTCAGCCTGATAATGACTGGCAAGGCTGGTTCTACCTTAATTACAGCATCCCCCTCCCTCCCCTTGCAGCGCCTGAGAGGAGGGATGCTCCGAGTCCTCCAGAGAGGTGGTGGCTGGAGACTGACTGTGCTGTCACCCAGCAGATCTTCCAGGCTTGTCTGTCCTCATGGTCTGGGGAGTTCTGTGGGGCATGGCGGGGACACTGGAGCTGGATGGGATGTGGGAAATAGGAGACCTGTGGTAGCGAGGCGTTCTACCTGGGTTGATGCCTCCTACCAGGCAGGACGCAGAGAGCTGGGCTGGTCTTGCTGCTCTGCTTCAGGAGCTGGACACACTATTTTCTTTTCATGTGGAAATATTTCTTCAAGGTGTTGCTCTGTATGTCTCTCTCGTTCTCAAACATTTCTGCCTTCAAAATGCTTCCCTTGACATGCAGCCGGCCCCAGAGCACGGCCAAAGATGTGCAGAAGAGAGAGATTTGCCCAGTGGCTCCCAATGATGCTGCCTGGGAGGAGGAACCGGGGGGTCTGGGCTTCATGGGGTGGGACGGCGCATCCCAAAGGGGTGCTTGTGCTTGGTGCTGGGGGAAGAAGTCACTTGGCTGAACTTCGAATGTGGTTTCAAATAGATTCATGTTCCCCTCCTGCACCAGGCCCTATTTAAACACAATAGCTCCCCCGATTTCTGGATGGATCTGGTGGAGTGTTAAATCAAGAGAGTCCTCGTGTGGGTACTTACTTTGGTGTAAGTGTGCTTTACAGCGTTCAGTCTTATTCCTTACAGACTTGAGCTTAAATGATATAAAGATGCTCTTAAGCAGATAGGCAAAATATTTGCACAAATCCAACCTCACTGGTCTCGAAACGGAATTTTAATTGGCCCCAATTTTTTACTTCTTTTTTTTTTTTTCCATCAGCTAAAACCTCCTCTTCCTGGCACCGTTCCTGCGCGCCGCTAACCAGACCTGTATCCCCCCCAGTGCCGGCTGCGTTTCAGCGGCAGACGCGGTGACCTCTGCACATGGCTGGTTAATTTTATACAGCATTTCATGATGCAGTGCTGTTTAATTCGAGACACTTATTTGATTATGAAAGCTAATTAAAAGGGAGCAGTCTATAAGCAATTGAGATGGATGGAGAGCGCTGCGGATCTAGGCAGGCTCCAGTGCTGATCTCTGCAGAGAGGTGAGAGCTGCTGCTGGGGCAGTTTTGGGAGGTACCTGGTGTCTATTAGGATCAGGTTTCTGCTTTCCTTCATAGTTTTGAGGGTAATTCTGCTGCCTGTGGCTGAGCAGAAGAGCAGAGTAGATGCTGTGTGATCTCTGAGGGAATTCCTAGATTTTTTTGTACTTCCTCCTGAAATCTGTGCTGTTGTTTCTCCTCCTTGCCTCCCTTACAGCCTAAAAGCACTTGTCTGATTTTCCCTTTATTTCTGTGAAGGGTTGTTGAATTTAAATAGCAATAATTGCTTGAGTTTCCCAAGTGGTTGACCTCTATGTTTTTCCCTTTTTCTGGGAATCTGAGAAGTGGGGAGAGAAACCCCAACTGGTGCTACCTCCCTCCATCCCCTGCTCGTGTCTCCCCCCTGTTGAACTCTCCGTTGGCCTTGGCTGTTGTTCCCAGTCCTGAGTTCTTCTCCTGAGCTCCCTTCTCCAGGGACAAGCAGGAACTTTTTGGGGTCCTGCTCTCCTTTCCGTGGCCCAGCAGGAGGCTGTGTGTGTGCTCGTCTCCCCAGCCCTGCGCAGATCGGCAGCAGCGTGGAACCTGTCATTAGCTCTCTTCTGTGAGAGGCAAATTACAGACTTTAGTGGCACAATTAGGCCAACTCGATAGGAAATGGAAAACCAAAATAATTTTTCTGCGAATTTCTCCATCTGCCCGCCACCTTGTCCTTTGCTCCTGGCTTGGGAGGAATTGCTCCCCCTCCACCTGGGTGTGGAGACATCCTGTTGAAGCCATGGCAAAGCTCCTTTTTTGGGAAATCTGGAGGAAGGGGATGGGAAGAGCAGGGCTGGGGTATAAAGTGGCTTGTTCCTTGCTCCCAGACAGGTCTCCATGCAGCTCCTCTCCCACAGAGTCCTGGTTTGGACCCAGGAGATCCGAGCACTGCTCCAAGCAAGGTGGGATGTGCGTTTAGAGCAGAAGGCAGCAAAGCCTGTGACAGATGTTGCAGTTCATTAAGCGGTGGGGGACCAGCTCCGCAATGAGCAGCAAGTTGAGTTAATTTCTGTGATAGGAAGCATTTCTCCCACCGAGAACTGCTGCTGGCCAAATCCTTTGGCCTGGAGCACCAGGTCCTTGTTGGAATACTGGGACCTTTGAAGATGACAATGGAGACCTCAAATTCAATTTTCCTGTACTGGGGGAAGTCAGCAAGGAGGATGGAGAGCTATGATGAGCACGTGGGTGCTGCTGAGAAGACAGATGATGTCTCTGAGTGGTCCTGGGGGGGCAGTGGATGCCTCAGAGGGAGGTGGAAGCCCCCAGCCCTGTGGCTGGGGAAGGACCAGAGGCAGAGCAGAGTCCTGTGGCTGGAGCCCACTGCCACGAACGGAGGTGTGTGTATGTGAGGGGTCTCTCCCCAACACCAACGTTCTCTTCTATGGCCGAGCGAGTCAATGGCAGATTGTGTTGAAATCTCACTTCAGCAGTGAAAGCTGCAATTAGCATTTAATGAAGCTTCTTGCTTTTATTTTTAGGTAACCTCCGATTCCCTGACTGTGTAATTTAGTCCTCCATTGCTTGGAGATAATTAAAGTATGTCACTATAATTTGCTTTTTTTAAAAGCCTGTAATTATGTTTTTATTGAGAATAAAAAAGGGGGGGAGGGGGAAATGAAAACAATGTTAGGGGAGGAGAAAGCTTTGGATGGGCAAGGGGGATTTCTTCCAGTTTGAAGGCTTAGGAGATCTTTTCTGATGCTGGGTAGACTGGGGAAGGAGGAAGGGCTTCTTCTGTATGAGCAGGTAAGAGCAAAGTGCAGTGTTTCAAGCGGAGGTGTGAGAGTTTGGAGTGTCCACAAGCCCTTTTGTGCCTCCACGTGGTTCAGCTGCAGCGTGACCCTGGTGCGTGTGTGGGCTGTGGGAAGTACCGACGCTGCTTCCTCTGCTGCCTTGTTTGTGGTCTTCACCATCGGGCTCCTTCCCGTGCCCTGGGAAAGGTGGGGGGCAGCCCTTTTCCATCTGTACCCCAACCTGCAGGCTCCGGGGCAGCCCAGGACGGGTTTAGCCTGGAGCAGAAGAGCTGAGGTCTCATCCCTGCAGCCTCCCTCTCCCTACCAAGCCCAGCAAACATCTGTGTGCGTGCTGGGTCTTCGAGTTCCCATCGCAGGCATCTGGTCTCTGTGACAAAACGTGCTTTGCTGACGCAGGGCTACGTAGCTCACGCTATATATCCTCCCCACACAATAACTAATTATTGGGGAGGAATTATAATGTATTTTCCCAGGCCTGGCAGGACCGGGCAGCCTTTGGGGGATGCTTCTTGCAGCTTGGGCTGTATTCACCTCTGTAAATGCTGCTGCTGGATGTCAAACAACCTACATCCCTCCAAATCCCCCTGGCACTGTCTAATGCTGGACGTGCCAGCGAAAGCGTCCTGCCTTGCTCCAGCCCCTCTAACGCCCTGCGTGGCCCCGGGCCAGGCCTTGCCCCCAGGCAGCCTGGAAAAGCCACTTCCCTGCAAACTGGTCTGAAATGAGAGTGTGGCCAGCGCGGGAGGAACTGCTCACCTACAATTCACAGCCTGGAAATTGGCTGTTGAAGGGAAGTTGAATAACGAATAAATTCAAGATAATTGATTGGCCCGTGGCCAGTTCACAGCCAGAGAGAGCTGAAATGAGGTGGATTGTTGGCTTTTTCTTTAAGTTATTCTCCCTCAAATTTTCGAGCGCTAAGAGGTTGCATTTAGTTTAGAATATATTTAATTCATTAAAACGTTGATCTTCTCTGCTGCAGAGTTCAGATCTGATCCCAGGCTTTATTCCTTATCTAAATGCAAAGGTTTCTTGCCAGAAATACAAAGCAGAAAGAAATCGCAGTGCTTAGGAAAAGTGACGTGATGAAGGGAGCACGGACTGGACTGCCTCCCAGTGCTGGGAACCTGCTGTGTCCTGAGCTGACATCCTGGTGTGTGCCCAGTCTCCTTCTTGCCCATCCCTGGAGGGGTTCAAGGCCAGGTTGGATGGGGTTTTGAGCCACCTGGTCTGGTGGGAGGTGTCCCTGCCCATGGCAGGGGGTTGGAACTCGATGATCTTTAAGGTCCCTTCCAACCCAAACCATTCTATGATAACTGGGATGCAGTCTTTAGGGGGTCTTGCCCAGTCCCACAGTGTTCAACATGTCCTGGGTGCTGCAAGAGCACCCCGAGGTCCCTGCGTCCAGCCCCTAATGCAGGGTGATTGTACACTGGGATGCTGTGAAATTTGGTGCAACCCTCTGCAAAACCCCCTCTCTGGAGCTGCTTGCTCCTTACAGAGATGGGGGCAAAGTGACTCATGAAAGTCTCTTTGATAGAGCAGTATCGGGTCAGGGATTTATGTTCAAGTGTGTTCTCGGGCTGCACATCCACCCCCATGATACCTGCTCTCCAGGTGTCTGCATTGAATGGTGCCGTGAGTAGGATGAAGCCCCCGCTACGCTGGCAGCACGTTCTCCTTCCTCCTCGCCGTGCAGAAACCCCCCTCCTGAGCCGGGTGTCACACCACCTTCCTTGTGGAGCCTTTGTTATCTGCTGGGGATAACAAAGGGAAGGAACAGCACTTAAAACCCAATAAAACCCACACACCATCATCAGCTTTTGTACTAGTTGCTATGGGAACCCCATACATGCACCGGAAACGCTGGAGTATGCAAATGAGCTTCTTAATTAGTTCTCTTCAGTCTTTCATGCTCCTGGTGCAGCGATTTGATCATTAGATGAACATGCCACTTAATTATCGGCAGCTTAACCAAACACAAGCTGGGGTGACCTTTGGGGAGGGCAGGGTGTCTTGGGAGCTGGTTGGCAGTGAAGAGGGAGGCCAGCGGCTGCTGGGAGTCTTCTCTCACAGCCTCACTGCTGGCAGGAGCTGCTGGTACGGTCTCCTGGAGAGGAGCAGCAAGCGAGGGTGGCTCTGTGTCCCCAAACCACCCCAGCCTTCCTGGAGAGGGATGTCCAGATGCTGGGTTGCACGTGGAGCGGGCTGAGATGGTGTGGTCGCCTTGCGCAGAAGGTCCCTCTTTCGCTGTGGGGTGGAGGGACTGGCTGGAAAACCCAAGCCCCTCTGAGCTGTGGGGCAGGTGGCAGCGTCACCCCAGCTCTGCTGGCCCTGGGGACTGGGGTTGGACTTGTTGCCTCCAAGCCCAGGGTGCCAGTTTTGCAGAGCCAGATGCCAGCTGGGTGCATGTGTGAGCTTTTGCTGTAAATGCTATGAGTTTTTCACCAAACAAGCTTCATTAATCGTCTAATAACCGGATTAATTAAGGACACTGAAAGTAAACAGCAAGAATGTAATTTGCCTCTGATTGCCATGTAATTGCAGGAGTATGGTCCTATTTGCGTATGCGGAAAGTGTTGTTGACAGAGGCACTGGGACCAAGAATAACAATTTATGGAGGGCAAACGTGCCCCTGGGCTGTCCAGAGCCCTTCAGCATACTCTTTGCTGCCTTCAGTGCTGCCTGCGTGTGTTTTTCTCTGTGGTTCTCTGACTTCTTCCCAATTAGCCAACTCTCCTGCTATTTGTGGAGCTTTCCGAGCTATTTGCTTAGGCAAACATCGATGTTCCAAATAGACCGGCAGATCAGCTTGGGAATACACTCCTGTGTCCTGTAAGACAGCAGAAACACCGAGGAGAAACCTCCTTTTCTCTCAGGGCTGTCCTGCTAAGGGTTAGGACATCGAGTTCTCCCATTGACCTTGCTTACTTGGGACTCAGGGATTCTGGTTGTGCTTGGAAGAACTTGCCCTTGCAAGCCCTGGAGATCTTCCAGTGCCCCAAGAGGAGACAGAGACCAAGAGGTGAACTGGGGGCAGGCAGAGAGGGAAGCAGATGCTGTGCGGCTGGGAGGCAGAGCCTGTGACCAAATACCAGAGTCCGAGTCCCACACCATCTTGCATCTCTCGTGGCCTCCACTCCTCCTCAGCTGGTCTTTTTTTTTTTTCCAGCACTTTTCTCTCTCCCTGCAAATTCAGACATCTGGATGGTGACTAATCTGCCAATTCTCTGCCTCCCCTTAGCCCAGGGTGAGCTTTCCTCTTGCATTTGACCTTGTCAATGCTGGATCTGGGCTGCTTGAGGAAGGGCAGGATGGGGTGCTTTGCAAAGATGACTACGTGCTCCCTCAACGCACACGCGCGTGTGTCCAGAGGGGAGAATTTGGAGGACTAATTCCAGCTTGGAGAGTCCCAGGGTCATATTTTTCCCTCTTCCTGACAGACACGACTTGATGGAAATCTACAATGTGGAGTGACGTGACCTTTCAGGAACAGCCCAGAACGTGCTTCCAAGTATCTAAAGGGTGGGTTGAAGGAGGATGGAGCCAGACTCTTCTCAGTGGATCCCAGTGACAGGACGAGGGGCAAGGGGACAAGCTGGAATGTAGGAAGTTCAACCCAAATATGAGAAAAAACTTCTTTATGGTGACGGTGCCAGAGCTCTGGAATAGGCTGCCCTGGGAGGTTGTAGAGTCTCTTTGGAGATTTTCAAGCCCTGCCTGGATGCAGACCTGAGTGATGTGCTCTGGGCCATCCTGCTTTAGCAGGGGAGTTGGACTAGATGATCTGTAGAGGTCCCTTCCAACTCTGACAATTCCGTGATCTATGGCAGGTGTGATTTCTAAGTGTATCCATCTTATTTTTTTCTGGTGGTGGTCTGTATGCTCCAGCTATTTCAGCCTGTTCTTCGTGTGTAGATGGACTTTGATTAAATCAGTGCACGTTCTTTGCATGAGACAGGCACCTGCTGCTCACTTGTGTGTCTTCAGGCTCAAGCAGAATAAGAAGCAGCAAATACAATCCCTTGAGTGATTGTTTCAGAGGAGAGCTTGCTGGCCAAATGCATGGGGGCCGGTTTGCCAGCAGAACGCTGGCGACAAATATCTGTGAATGAAAATGGGGACTTGGGGACCCCCCCCCGTCTGTCTGTGGGCATCCTTCCCATCAACTGTTTGTTTCCTTGCAGCGTCTGAAGGTTTTGGGACAGTTTCCCATGGCTTTAAGTGCCATACCTGTCCCGAACAGCTGCCAAACTCCACTCATCACAGACAGTGTTTTGTTTTCCTCTTCTGGAAACTTGAAACGTTTAGAAAGAAGTCAAATTTTCCCGTGAAATTCAGTGGGGAGAGGGGTGGAAGGCAGGTAGCCTTCTGTTTATTTTGCACTGCCTTTCTGTAAGCTGCTATAAACTACCTGTCATCATATCTCCAGTGAAGCAGTTGAGCAGGCTCCCCAGGTGTCTGCATTTGGTTCCTTGCCATGCAAGGGCTTGTTAGAGGTGGTGGTTGTTTCTGGTTAGCCATGGACTCCCCTTGAGCTTGAAGAGAAAGACAGGGAAATAGCAACAATTATGATTAGGGCTTTATTTTGAACTTCTGAAATTTCTCTTTCCTGTGGTGAACAGCATCCTAGAGCAGCTGGAGGTTGCACCCCACTAATGTTTCACAGTGAAATTTTCAAAGCAATAAACAAGGGAGGCAATCAGCCCCTCCTGAATATTGAGGGGATGTGGGTGGTGATTCCTGCCGTGCTTTTGAGACCTCTCCTGTTGTCAGCATGCTTTCTTCAGGAACCAAGGGCTACATGAGGGCTCTGTAGCTGCTGTTGCCTGCTTTAAGCTGTACCTGAATACCTGCAGACCTTCCCTTTGACAACCTGGACTACTTCTGGAGATGAAGTGTCACTGCCTCTGTCTAGGGTAAGCCAGTGCTCCTCAGTTTTGAGAGCAAGCCTTTGCTCCTGCTGCACGTTGGCTCCTGAAGATCAAGTATTTGGTTGGTCTTGAAACCTGTGGACATGAGTCAGTCATTAAGGCTTAATATTGTTCTCGCAGATGTCTCTTTCCCCACCACCATCCCTCCTTTCCTTGTGTATTGGAGTAGGTGTGAGGGATCTGCAAGAACTTGACCTTGAATCAATGTTGGTGAACCCAAAAGGATGGACATGTAGGCCTGTCTCTTGGCTTGGGTGATCTTTGGACATGTAGGCCTATTACTGTGCTCTGGTTTGGGTGATCTTTGGCTTTGATGATACTGAGATTCTGATTTGATTCCTGTGTGACCTTGGCATGGACAATTCGTATTTCCTGGGTATCAGTCTCTGAAATCCCTCTCTTTCCAAGCGGGTTCTGTATTCTGGTGCTGTTTCTCAAGGCTGATGGGGAAGCTGCCTCCGGCCTGATTGTCAGTGCTGCTGCTTTTCTATTATTTTTCAGATGCCTTGTGTTTTGGGGGGAAAATAAAATTCCAAGCCCTGCTTTGTGATTTTTTTTTTTTCTTCCCTGTAATTAGATGTAGCAGTGATCAAAATATGTTGCATTGCACTGCAAGCTTCTCCAGGCAGATGTTTCATCACCGGAGGAGAGATGACTTCATCCTTTACATTTGGGGAAAATTAAGAGAGAGGAAAAAAGCAAAGGAGAATGTTGGATTTCCTGTTGTGTGAATACATCTCGCTCAGCTTCAGGGGAGGGACGTGTGAGAGAAGAACCAGGGCCAGAAAGAGAGGCAGATTTTTTTTTTTAACCCTGCTGGCATTCAGATCATGAGAAATGTACCCCTTGGTACTTTTTTTGCTGTAAAAACCAGCGACAGTGGCTGCGACCCACCTTGCTATTTCACTGCAACCTTCCTTGGAGAAGGGCTTTTAGCACAAGGCAGGATATTAGCTCTATATTTGACTTTTTTTTTTGGGGTGCACAGAGCCCCTCAGCTGCGGTTACAGCTCTTATATACAAGCTTTCAGGGCAGCTGGAGGGGTGCAAAGGTGGCATAAAGTCCACCAAAGGCTCTGTCCTTCAGCATCTGGAATTCTTTGGTGCATGATGCTTTGTTTTTATGGTAAGAATGGGTTTATTCCCCAAATATGACCAGTAGAGAAAGGTGGGGCAGAGGAAAAGATGTGAAAAGTCCTGTAAATGGCCCTTTGTTTGGGGAGGCCAGTGCCAAATGCCACCAGCTTTGGAGCACAGACTTGGGTTTGGCTGGGGAGAGGGTGAGCATGTAGGAAAAAACATCTCCCATGCTGGGAACACCAAGCACGATTTCTCAAGCTCAGCTCAATAAGAGAGCCATCAAAAGTAAAAATGACAGCAATTCTGCAGTCAATATAATGTGGCTGCAGGTTAAATAAATAATGTTTGAATGATAATAATTGCAAAATGATACTATTTCATCTGCCACAAACATGTGGTTAAGCTCTCATTAGCTGAGACTACGAGCTGTGCAGGGAGCACAGGCTCTGTGAGAGCCGAGCTCTTTGGATTATGCCACTATAGAAATTCCTGGACTGCTTTTGCAACTGTCTAATAATGCCCCGAAGTTTGCTCATGGGATTGAGAGGACAATCAGAAAGTGAAGCTGCATTTTCATTTATTTGAGGTCTGCTTTTTTAGGTTTTCAGGGCTTCTGAAAAACAGAGTTTATAATTAATGGACTACATTATAGTCCTTGAGGTCTGTAGGGGAAGAAAAAAGGTATGTATTTTTAAGCGTGTTCATATTGAGTTTTTTACTTATAGCTGTGTGTATACAGGCAAATCCAGCCAAATCTAGCATAGCTTTGTCTGAACTTCAAATTTTAGCAAAAAAAGCTGTTCTGTCTTGCCACCTCTTCATCCCTGTGAAGCCATCCTGGAGCAATGCTCTCCGTGTCCCCCAGGGACAGTGCTCAACCCCAAACTGGGGAAACTGGTGTGCTCAGCACCTCGCCAGACAGGGCTGATTTCAGACTTGGCTGCAATATTGATCCTCGTTTAACATAGTAATGAGAATCTGCTTCCCTAATCAGCAAGGGAAAAATCTTATTTTCCAGCTGCTAGAAGAAAATGAGCTTTGTTGAATCGTGTTGGATGGTATGGGGGTGGTTGAAGCTGGTTGGGCTTCGCTTTGGTCTTCGGTGTGGACAGAAGCCTGTTGTGATCGCTTGGGTCGTGTGTCCTTCTCATCTTGGCTTCCCTCACACACCCTGATGTTTGGGGAGAGCCTCCGTCGTGCTCATCCTGAAGCCCAGCTTGAGGTTTTTTGTGATGAACCCCATCATTCATATTGCCCTCTTTGAACCCCTCAGGGAAGGCGGTGGCTCTCCAGCCCTGTTGTGTTGTAGAGACGTGGGGCGGTGTCCATGCTACCTCCTCAAATCCCAGCCTTGCACCCCATCTCCTTCATCCAGCACATTATTGAGGAGGTGAAAAAAGCCTTATTTCCCCTCCATTCCTGGCTTGGGCCTCCCAAAACGTGGGCGAACGAGCTGCCTCCCTCCGCCGAGCGGTCTCCGCTTTCCTCCATGGTTCTCCCCGGGCCGGGTGCCTCGCTGGACCGTCTGGCTGACGGCAAATTGTTTTTTGATGGCTGACTCGGTATAACTGAACTCAATTTGCCTTTCAAAAGCAGCTAATAGTCGCATTAAAAAATCCATTTTCACTTGTGATTGAATTTGACGGCGGCTCAATCAATAAGCGAATGGAGTGTTTCACACGCTGTACTGAGCGGGCGTTACCACGGTAACAGTGTAAGCGAGCACGGCCGGGTGAATCCCCCCTCCAACGGGTGTCACCCGGCCCTGTCACCCCACAAGGGGCTGCCCCAGGCAGGCGCCATGTTGGGAAGGGATGCCCTCCTTATGGCAGTGATGCCAGCCAAAATTTTCTTCATTTTCTTCTTTTTTTTCTTTTTTTTTGCCACTGTGGAGGGAGATGAGTGCCTCATTGGTAGCCAGGGGTGGCCAGCCTGACAGGGACGGGTTGTGATGCCGTGGCCAGGCCTCGTGAGGGGAGGCAGCCGTTTTGTGGTGGTGCTGGCACTGAGGGAATGGCAGCCTGGCATGGCCCTAAGGGTGGAGATGTGCCCATTCTTGTGCCTTTCCTTCCCAAATCTCTCGGATCTGGGGGGAAAGGCAGGAGGAAAGTGGCCAGAATGGCTCTGGGGCAGCAGACGAGGGTGGCGGGGCTGGGAATGGAGCTGGCAGTGAGCTGTCCTGAGGGGACAGTTTTTCTGTAAGGGGGGTAAGATAATGAAGTGAGGAAATGGAATTTTTTTATTATTATTTTTTTTTAATAGGGTTCATCCGTGTTTGATGAAAAATGAACGTGGCACTTTGCTTCATGACAATCAGAGTGTTTCCTTTCAGCTATTGTTTGCGTTCCTCCTATTGTAGTATAAAATGAAAATGAAATGGTTCCATCAGGAATTGTGATTTTTTTTTTTTTAGATACTTTTTTTCCCCCCTTTCCAAAGCAGTTTCCTGGGGGATTTTAATTAGAAACTCTCCCTCTACGTGCTCCACGGCAGCCCAGCTTCTTGCTGTCGATGCGGGGAGCCTACCTGATGCTGCAGCCATTTTGCTGGCGTAGCGCAGGGGAGCCCACCCGCCCGGCCACCTCCACCGCTTTCCCTCAGCCCGAGGGGGGGTCTGCATCGCAAAATGAATAAGCAGCTTTATAACACGTTGGTGTTTTCTCGGCGGGGAGTTTGCCTGAGGCTGCCGGATGCCGGCTGGTTGCCTTACAGAGTCATCTCTAAAGCGCACGCAAACAACGCAACCCTGTCTTGGAGCTCATTTCCATAGATTGATCTGCACTAGAGAAAGAGGATGGAGGGCGGGAAAAGTCTGTGCTGAGTTTGAGCTAAAAGAAGAGGAAAGGCAGGCACCCTGGGCTTAACTTGAGCAGGCAACTGGAGTTAACCCCCACTGAGGACTGAACGGGGTTGAACTTGCGCTGCCCACCTGAATTAAATCCAAGTTCTTTTCTCTCCCAGCTTGCCTTCCCGGCCATCCCTGCCGCTGGACTGGACTTGGATGGTTTCTCAGGGCTGCTCTGGACCAAGGAGGGCTCTTGGCCCTGCCTGCCATGGCTTTGCATTTCTCACCTTTCTCTCCTTTGGGGCTGGCGCTGCATCCCGTGGGGACCTGCAGAGCTGGAGGTCAGGATGTGGGGTTGGCCCTGGGTCAGCTCAGCCTCTTCTCTCCTCTCCTGACATGTTAGAGGTTGTGGCACTCTCGCTGAAGAAGGCAGGAGACCCTCCGAGTTTCCAGCCCTTGTGCCGAAGGCTTCTCTGCTCCTTGCTGGGGAGAGAAGCCATTTCCATTAATTTCACAGGCTGTTTCCACCACGTCTGTGTTTGCTGCTGCTGGTGGCTGAGGATGATTCTCTCTTCCCGCGTTCATGAGAAGAAACAAACCCTCTAACAATGGTGCCTGAGCAATCTGCGAGAGCTCTGGAGACAGCCTGGAGGGTCAGGGCTTTGTTTCCTGACAGGTACGGGGCTTCTCTAAGCTGTAATTTCATTGTCACCAGGAGCTGACATCTCTTTGTTTTACAAACTGGAAGGAACTGGCAACAGAGCTGGTTTCGGCGTGCGGAGGGGAGCTGCAGTCTCTTCCGCCTGAGAGAGCACAGCTCGGCTGCACGGAGGAGCGGCTCTGGATGCGACAGGCCAGGCCTCGCTCCCTGCCTGCTGCCCCGCGGCTGACGGGGGGACCCGGCCCCGCTTCTCACTCCCCTGCTCGGTGGCCCGAGCCAAACCGCCGTGCCCCAGCTTTGCCCCGTGGTTTTCCCCCCCCATCCCCAGGGCACAGGGTCTCCCCTTGTGCCTGCACCTCCCCAAAATTGGGTGATGGTACTTTGGGGGAATCAGAAGCAGTTTAGGGGGGGAAGTCGGGCTCCTTGTCTACATCATTCTGTGCATGTGGGGATGCTGGCTCCTCTCCCGGGGTGCACAGGGGCTCCCTGGATCGAGCCCGCTCAGAGTATTGATGGGCTGCCTGACCTTTTTGCTGGTAATCGGAAATCTTTCAAAGGCGCTGTGTTCTCCCTGTGAAAAGCCAAGCTGAATGGACCGGTGGCTGCGCTGGCAAGATGCGTGTCGGGCTGCTGCCCGCAGAGACCTCTCGGGGAGATAAAGCAGCTGCCTGACCCAGAGGAAACCGTGTCTGTGTCTATCTGAGCTTTTTCCTTTCAAATCCGTGCCGGGCCCCTGCTAGAGAGCTCAGACTGAAATGGTTTCTTGGCGCTGCTTTTTCCCCGATACAAAGCTGCCGAGGTGTAATAAGCTGAGGGGAAGGCGATAAGCTCCTCGGTCAGCTCCGCGTGCCGCAGCAGCACGTGTGCTGTCATTAGCCTTCGGAAGCTGGATCGCCTGAAAAAGTCACTTGGGAACGAATCATCTGCTGGTGCAGCTCCTGTGGGGAGATGGCAAAGGGACAGCATTCGAATTGCCATCGCAGCTAGACCCCTCTCTGCATGCCCAGGGACCCTTGGTGTTAGATGCTGTCCCTAAAGCTGGGGACAGTCTTTATCCCAGAGATGAAGGAACAGAGGAGAAATGCTTAGAGGAAGCGAGGTACTGAGATTAAATGATGCTCTTGATTCGTGCAGAAGATCTACCAACGCTTGGGTGGCGTGCTTGAGGCGGTGAGGGGGAACTCTGGGTTGAGGTTTACAGTTTGTGATGAGGCTTAACGAGCATTGGCTGGAAGAGCTCAGAGGGAGAAAGCAGCCTCGCAGAGGGTGCTAGTGTGGAGCCCTGAACTAAATCTAGTCAGACTGGGTTGTGTCACGTTTTGGGCCAGGCCACCCCAGGCCAGAGGCTGCTGAAGCTGAGAATTGAGCCCAGGTTCTGCTGAATCCACTTAAGGAAACTCTGCTCCTGGGTGTTAGTGTTCCCAGCGCTGCTGTCGAGGTTGGCACAGGATGGGCTGCTGTGACAAGGGACAAATCTTCCCCCGATGCCAGCTGGCACACCTCCATGGAAGTCAGCGAGGACAAGGGATGTGTTTCCCAGTACAGGGGCTCGAGGAACTGCGGCTGTGGGTCCTGACGCTGCCTGAAACAGGAGGAGAATTCCCATCGCCCACTTACGGTGTCAGTACCTCTGCCAATTGATTTGTGTTCGTTTACATGAGCAGCCCCGGATCAAAGTGGGCTTTGGGACTTGACGTGTGAAACGATTTCCTGTCTTACATGGCTGTGCAATTATTTCCAGATCTTTCCCCTTTACAATCGCACGGAGAAAAGTTAAGTCATGAGACTAGCAATATTACAGAAATAAATTAAAGAAATTAACATAGGAGGAGTGGAAGAAGTTCAGGGCTGACTTGGCATTATGATTAATTACAGATCAGCTGTGGCTGTGGGTGACAGGGAAGTTGTCTCTATTGCAGAAGGCTGTGTGCAGGCTGATGCCGGGCAACACAGAGAAGGCCTGGGATGAGCTGCCAGTAAAACAGGAAGGGATTGACCCTGGAAGGCATTTTCCTTCTGTCTTCCTTACTGCTACCCTCTGCTTTGGGCTTATCTATGTGCAAAAGGGCTTCTTGTCCATTAATAGAGCTTCCGAGAGAAATGAGGCACTTGTGATTGCATTCTGTCCATCTATCCTACTCTTTCTGCCCCAGTAATCTTTTAACACATTAGCCAATTTGAGCCACATTTGAGAGAAGAATCAAGGTCTTGGAGATGTGCTATTTTGTAACTTGGCTCCGTCTTTCTGTTGACTTTTGTTCTTTTTTCAGTGCATGCTCCATTTACTCTTTCTCTATCCCTGATAAAGAGCAACAGAAAAAGAAGAGTCAATCACTGAGGTCGCTGGGACAGGAAAGTTTTCCTGTTCTAGAGTTGTTCCACAGTATGAAGCTGTACTAGTTGCCTGCTGACATCCACAGCCATATTTCAAAGCAACTGATAACAAGGCGTCTAAGAAATAAGATAATCTAGGAATAAGAGCATTTTTTCCTTCCTCTGTCCTTTTTCTGTTAGAGAGCCCTTACTTTGAGAATCACTGCCGTAATCTTTCCAACTAAAAACTGCTGACAGCTCCCGATTGAGCAGCCCTTGTCTTCTGCCCCCTTGTTTGCAGGATGAATGCCTCGCTCCGCAGCCTCTTTCCCTGGAGTCGCAGCCTGTCGAGCGGAGCCCTTGCAAAATCCCAGAGAAAAGCATATTTTAGCAATTCCTGTAGGTCACCCCTGCTGAGGAGGAAGAGGTGTTCCTTGGGGTGTCTTATTCCTCCCTGGAACGCATCAGTCTTTCATCAGGTGGGTTGGTGATGGTGCCTGGATCCTGAGGATCTATGCACACATGGAGACTGTGCTCTTTCCCCGTGTCCCCAGCTCGCAGGGACCTGCCAGGCTGTGGCAGGGGTGGGAGCCTGGTGACTCAGGGCTTTGGCACCCGCCTCTTGCACAGACGAGGACTGACTGCGCCGCGCTGCAGAGGCGAGCCGGGGCTGACAGATAAGATGTGCTTGGAAGGGAGACCTTGAAAGAAGTGGAAGAGAGCAGGGCTGGTAGCCTGTCTCCTGCGAGAAAAGGTTTGCCAGCCCTGCTGTATCGGCAGACTCTCCTGCCACCGAGTAGCTGTGCCAGGAGAGCATCTTGCAACTCTCTGACCCCCTGCTTGTTTTGTTTTTGCAGATGATGTCCTTCGGGGGTTTTGTGTGAGCTGAGATGTTCTTTTGGGACAGGGCAAATGCTGATGCTGACTGATGCCTCTGGACAGCCAGATAGATCATGCTGCCCATCAAGTCTCTTATCAAACCACCAGTAAATTCAGAGACTTTTAGCTTTCTACGGTCCTCCACAGACAGGAGACTTGCACATATATGTTTACCAGCTGTGTTGAAAAAGCACCACAGCTCACTGATTTAACTTGTGGCTATGGAAATTTTTGGTGCTGGTGCCTGCTGTGCTTTTGCCTGCTGTTTTCTGCCTAAGTGCTGGAAAAGCAGCTGAGATATGCTGAAGAGGATGGGGGCAGTGTTTGTGCAGGGGGGACTGGCTGAGGCACTGCTCAGCTCGGCCTAACAGCTCTAATTGTGCTGTTAATGGCAAGTTAAAGCAAATACCGATTAGGAACCTTTTCATTAAAGCGAATGCGTGAGGATTTGTCCCTCTTACTGAAATGCCTTAAAACAGGCCTGGAGGAGGAGCGGGAAGGGCAGCCTGCACATGGCAGTGTTGGCTGTGCCACCCCTGCTGCTGGCTGGGAGCCTTGCGGGGGGCTCTGCCACCGATTTAAGATGCTGTTCCCTATCGCAGCCCCGGCTGTTGGATCTGAATAGCTCTGAGCAATTCATGAAACGCCGTGGCTGCGTGTCTGTGCTGTGTATAAGCTCTCCCCAGGGGGAGAAGTGTGCGTTTGAATGTCTTGTTTTGATATGGCATTGCTGCTGGTTTTTAGCATGCACAGAACCACAGTCTGGGATCTGCCTTTGTGTGACGATCAAGAGAGATGAACCAACCTCTTCTGTGAGCTTCAGAAAAATAGGCCTGCCTTTTTTGTGTGTGTGTGTATGTGGGAAGGGATTGCTGTTATTTACTATTCCTGGTTAAGCACCGGTCAAAGATCTGGTTCTTTTTTTGCATGCCTAGTCCTAATTACAGCATGGGCACGTTTGTTTTCTCTGAGAGGCTAAGCTCTAAAGCAATTTTCATCTGTGCCTTTGTTTTCATCACCCTGCAATGTGAGAGATCTGAGCAGCTGGCTCGGGTGCTTTGCTCAAAGTGGAGAACAAGCCCTAGTGAGAAGGGCAACAGGAAAGAGAGATTAATTAACCTGGCCTTGGTTGGCCTTATAAACAGGGGGAGAAATCTCTCTCAAACTGCTTGTTGCTTATTTAGCTTGTAAAAAGCTGCCTGATCTCACACTCAGTCTTAATCCAATCCACCTTCCTGCAAAGCTAATTGCCAGTAATTTGCTTGCATGTCTCTAGTGCCCTTCACTTCCTGGCTGGCTTTAGCAGCTGTGGACCAAGGTGATGGAGAAGTACACTTTTTCCTTTCTTTGGCTACAGAACAGGCAGTAAAAGTCTGTTGGTTAAGTCTATTTATCTTGATAATCCCAGGAAGATACTTGTCTAAAACCAGGGAGAGGGACACAGAGCAGAGGTGGTCGTGGAGAATGTCTCTCCTGCTCCCGACGTATTTACAGCGTGATCTAATTAAATGAAGGCTGGGTAGTTCAGATCCATTGATTTTCATCAGTGGCAACCTTGCTATGTTATCAGAAGTGAGTAATCCCTTCTCTGTAAAGCAGACATTGATAGATCAATAGGAGAGAACATGCTGTACCTCCTGGCAACTCTGTCAACCTTGGAGGGAGAGCTATCAAGGGCACCAGAATTCCTGTTTCCTTCTTCCAAAACTTCATCGCTTCCTTCCCTGCAGTTGCTTCATCTGTGTCTTTTCCATTGTTGGTACAAGCTACTCATCGGTCCCCAGACTGAGAGTCCTCATCTCCTTAGGAGAAGTTCTGGTATTTCCAGAGTTCCTACCCTATGGGACAATCTGCCATTAAAGGAGTCTCTCTCTTGGTTTGACTGTGCTAATTACTGTGTTAGAGCCCTTATTTCTAAGGGTGCAGCACAGGAGAGTGCCTTCTAGCTCCAACTTGGGCAGGCTTTGGATGGCAGGTGCTTGGTTTTTTGGGGAAGACTTGTGGATAAAAGGAGGGAGAGAAGTTAACCATGATGGGCCAAAGGTTTGGGACTGTGGTGGACCTGCTGCAGCATTGATCTTCTGTTGTGTGAGGCACTGGGTGGACCTTGACCCTGTCATGGTTTGAGCTGCGCTGGCCACTAAAACGAATGACAGATGCTCTCCCCAAACCAGGACAGACCCAGAGGTCTCACCAATGACAAGACTCTGGTAACACTGAAAGTCATGGATTTTGTGTATGGTTTGAGTATATTCTGGCTTTCTCCTGGGAAACAGGACCTGAATGTGAGACCGAAGGCTTGTAGGACAGTGAATTGAGATGGGTAGCTGATTTTGATATTCAGTAAACAAACTTAAAGAGCGGGTTTTTCTCTAAAGATGGTAGTCAGCAGCAGGTTTTATGCCGTGAAGCGCTAGGTACACAACTCGGCTGCAGCAGCGCACAGTCAGAGCTCGGAGTACAAGGCCCTTGGGACAGAAAGGAAAGGCGTTGGGGTGAGAAGAATTAAAAACTATCAAGGCTGTTACAACCCCCTTTGAGCTCTGCTGTTGAGACTTCTGATAACATATTTGTTTTTGAAGATTTCACGCGATGCTGCTCCTGGCTGGGGAGTGAGAAGATGCTACGCTCGCTGCAAATTGTCTTGATAGAAAATAGTGGTACTTTGGCCATTAGCTGCATGAACAACCACTTTGTTCTGCTCTCTAATCGCTTTGCCTATACATAATTTGGTGCCTAACACACCACTGCAAATACTGTGATTATTCTTAACAGTCATATACAGTACGTATAATTTGAGGGTGAACGTGGGAGCTGTCAGAAGGAAATGTCTACCCTGTGAATAGCTGAAGGTCATGTCACTATAATGGTAACTCTTCCTCGCCTTTGCAGGTAGGTACATGAAAGCGAATTTTCTGTGCTAGGAGGTCTCTGTCTGTGTAGGACAAACAGCTAGGCAGGGAAAGGGAGAGCACATGCAGCAAGAGCCCACGGGATGCCAGTGTCTACTTCCATCAATGTTTGTTTCAGAGAAGTTTTGTCCTAGGAAATGCCACCTGTGGCTTTCTGGTGGGATGTTCTTGATCAGTTCCTGCAAGAGTGGTGTAAGGACAGAGACCAGGTTGGACGGGGCTTTGAGCAACCTGTTCTGGTGGGAGGTGTCCCTGCCCAGGGCAGGGGGTTGGAACTCCTGATCTTTAAGGTCCCTTCCAACCTGAACCAGTCTATGGTTCTATGACAGGTCCACACCGGGCCTGGGTGGCTGATGGGTGGTGTTTCCCTGGCAGAGCACTGTCCTACCTTCCCTCTGCCGTATGACAGTGTGTCATGAGCGTGGGGAGCTGAAGCTTTCCCTCTGCTATGGGAACAGAGGAGCAGTTGTCTGAGGCTCACCTGGAATTAAAACATGAAAATAGGGCTTGCTGTCCCTATTCCACAACCTAGATATTTTTTTTTCTACCTGTATTCCTCCTTCTGTTCTTGGAGCACATTAATAAAACGCTGCAATCCAGGGGGTAGAGTCCTAGGAAGCATCAAAAACCGTACAACAAATAGCTCATGAGTGGTTCTTCTCTCGCATGTCTTATCTTCCTGAATTAGACACAGAGAGACAATCAAAGTCAATGCCACGCTTATTGTAAAATCTTTACAGCGTGTCCCTGCAGAAGTTACAGGAGGAGTGTTGACTTGTTCCATAGCTAAGTGAGATGTTTTGTTTCCTTTGCTTTGAAGTTTGCCAGCTGGGACCCTGCAGCCAGCAGGACTCGCTGGGATCTGTGTTTCCTGCGGAGGGAGGGTGCTGGCCACCCCTGTGTTACCTTCCACAGCTCCTCCTCCTTTGCTTCTGCCTCTGAGAGAGACCAAATGTTAGTAGTGAGCCTACAAATGTTAGTAGTGAGCCTACAAATGTTAGTAGTGAGCCTACAAATGTTTGGAATGAAAAATCCAATCTTTTGCCTTGATTTAGCCACTGCTGAAAAATGAAGCTTTGGGAATGTACTTGATTCTGTGGCACCTGGAAAGCTGGAGTACTTTTGCGGAGATGGGTGGGAGAGGAGGCTCCCACTGGGACCGAGTCCTTAGTGTTTCTGTGCAGTGGTCTCTGAAAGTTCAGCTCAAAAACCAAAAGATTCCTGTGTGTCCTGTGCCCAGCCCAGGGCTCCCACCTGGACTCAGGACCTCGCTGTGGGGCGTCGCTATGGGGTGGAAGGAGGCAAGGGGAAAACAAAGCACGGTGTGTGTGTGCACAGAGCTTGACTGAACCTTCAAAACATTCCCCATGATGTGCCTGGAGCTGGGATGAGGAAAGAACACCCCTTCCCCTCACAGAAAAAGCCAGGCTGGGGAGAGAGGGTCCCTCGCTCCCACGTGTACTTTCCAGGCAAAGCCCCCCATACGCTGAGCTGGTTCGTGCTGTGTTGGCTCCCCACGGACCCCCCCGGGCTTCTCCAGGCCCCCTTGGCTGGCGCAGGGTGGGATACCTGCTAAAATAGTGCTCCTTCAGCATCAGGTGTGCCCGGTGAAGGTGAGATAAGGGAAGGGTGGATGTGGAGACTGAGTAATTGGAGGCCAAGAGGCAAAAGTGTCTGACAGAACAGGATTGATTTGAAGCTTTTCACTGGAACACTTGCAAAAAAAAAAAAAAGAAAAAAAAAAAAAAGGAAGCACTATTTTGAAAGATAGATTCAAACCAACATGACAAGCAAGCTCAGACTTAATCCTAAGCAGGATTTTTCTGTAAACTTTTTGCACCACCAGTTTGAAACCAGCCACCTCTGACGTT
>NW_015090982.1:866557-969355 GCF_001431845.1 Calidris pugnax | reverse complement strand
TGGAACTCGATGATCTTTAAGGTCCCTTCCAACCCAAACCATTCTATGATAACTGGGATGCAGTCTTTAGGGGGTCTTGCCCAGTCCCACAGTGTTCAACATGTCCTGGGTGCTGCAAGAGCACCCCGAGGTCCCTGCGTCCAGCCCCTAATGCAGGGTGATTGTACACTGGGATGCTGTGAAATTTGGTGCAACACTCTGCAAAACCCCCTCTCTGGAGCTGCTTGCTCCTTACAGAGATGGGGGCAAAGTGACTCATGAAAGTCTCTTTGATAGAGCAGTATCGGGTCAGGGATTTATGTTCAAGTGTGTTCTCGGGCTGCACATCCACCCCCATGATACCTGCTCTCCAGGTGTCTGCATTGAATGGTGCCGTGAGTAGGATGAAGCCCCCGCTACGCTGGCAGCACGTTCTCCTTCCTCCTCGCCGTGCAGAAACCCCCCTCCTGAGCCGGGTGTCACACCACCTTCCTTGTGGAGCCTTTGTTATCTGCTGGGGATAACAAAGGGAAGGAACAGCACTTAAAACCCAATAAAACCCACACACCATCATCAGCTTTTGTACTAGTTGCTATGGGAACCCCATACATGCACCGGAAACGCTGGAGTATGCAAATGAGCTTCTTAATTAGTTCTCTTCAGTCTTTCATGCTCCTGGTGCAGCGATTTGATCATTAGATGAACATGCCACTTAATTATCGGCAGCTTAACCAAACACAAGCTGGGGTGACCTTTGGGGAGGGCAGGGTGTCTTGGGAGCTGGTTGGCAGTGAAGAGGGAGGCCAGCGGCTGCTGGGAGTCTTCTCTCACAGCCTCACTGCTGGCAGGAGCTGCTGGTACGGTCTCCTGGAGAGGAGCAGCAAGCGAGGGTGGCTCTGTGTCCCCAAACCACCCCAGCCTTCCTGGAGAGGGATGTCCAGATGCTGGGTTGCACGTGGAGCGGGCTGAGATGGTGTGGTCGCCTTGCGCAGAAGGTCCCTCTTTCGCTGTGGGGTGGAGGGACTGGCTGGAAAACCCAAGCCCCTCTGAGCTGTGGGGCAGGTGGCAGCGTCACCCCAGCTCTGCTGGCCCTGGGGACTGGGGTTGGACTTGTTGCCTCCAAGCCCAGGGTGCCAGTTTTGCAGAGCCAGATGCCAGCTGGGTGCATGTGTGAGCTTTTGCTGTAAATGCTATGAGTTTTTCACCAAACAAGCTTCATTAATCGTCTAATAACCGGATTAATTAAGGACACTGAAAGTAAACAGCAAGAATGTAATTTGCCTCTGATTGCCATGTAATTGCAGGAGTATGGTCCTATTTGCGTATGCGGAAAGTGTTGTTGACAGAGGCACTGGGACCAAGAATAACAATTTATGGAGGGCAAACGTGCCCCTGGGCTGTCCAGAGCCCTTCAGCATACTCTTTGCTGCCTTCAGTGCTGCCTGCGTGTGTTTTTCTCTGTGGTTCTCTGACTTCTTCCCAATTAGCCAACTCTCCTGCTATTTGTGGAGCTTTCCGAGCTATTTGCTTAGGCAAACATCGATGTTCCAAATAGACCGGCAGATCAGCTTGGGAATACACTCCTGTGTCCTGTAAGACAGCAGAAACACCGAGGAGAAACCTCCTTTTCTCTCAGGGCTGTCCTGCTAAGGGTTAGGACATCGAGTTCTCCCTTTGACCTTGCTTACTTGGGACTCAGGGATTCTGGTTGTGCTTGGAAGAACTTGCCCTTGCAAGCCCTGGAGATCTTCCAGTGCCCCAAGAGGAGACAGAGACCAAGAGGTGAACTGGGGGCAGGCAGAGAGGGAAGCAGATGCTGTGCGGCTGGGAGGCAGAGCCTGTGACCAAATACCAGAGTCCGAGTCCCACACCATCTTGCATCTCTCGTGGCCTCCACTCCTCCTCAGCTGGTCTTTTTTTTTTTTTCCAGCACTTTTCTCTCTCCCTGCAAATTCAGACATCTGGATGGTGACTAATCTGCCAATTCTCTGCCTCCCCTTAGCCCAGGGTGAGCTTTCCTCTTGCATTTGACCTTGTCAATGCTGGATCTGGGCTGCTTGAGGAAGGGCAGGATGGGGTGCTTTGCAAAGATGACTACGTGCTCCCTCAACGCACACGCGCGTGTGTCCAGAGGGGAGAATTTGGAGGACTAATTCCAGCTTGGAGAGTCCCAGGGTCATATTTTTCCCTCTTCCTGACAGACACGACTTGATGGAAATCTACAATGTGGAGTGACGTGACCTTTCAGGAACAGCCCAGAACGTGCTTCCAAGTATCTAAAGGGTGGGTTGAAGGAGGATGGAGCCAGACTCTTCTCAGTGGATCCCAGTGACAGGACGAGGGGCAAGGGGACAAGCTGGAATGTAGGAAGTTCAACCCAAATATGAGAAAAAACTTCTTTATGGTGACGGTGCCAGAGCTCTGGAATAGGCTGCCCTGGGAGGTTGTAGAGTCTCTTTGGAGATTTTCAAGCCCTGCCTGGATGCAGACCTGAGTGATGTGCTCTGGGCCATCCTGCTTTAGCAGGGGAGTTGGACTAGATGATCTGTAGAGGTCCCTTCCAACTCTGACAATTCCGTGATCTATGGCAGGTGTGATTTCTAAGTGTATCCATCTTATTTTTTTCTGGTGGTGGTCTGTATGCTCCAGCTATTTCAGCCTGTTCTTCGTGTGTAGATGGACTTTGATTAAATCAGTGCACGTTCTTTGCATGAGACAGGCACCTGCTGCTCACTTGTGTGTCTTCAGGCTCAAGCAGAATAAGAAGCAGCAAATACAATCCCTTGAGTGATTGTTTCAGAGGAGAGCTTGCTGGCCAAATGCTCCCTTCCAACTCTGACAATTCCGTGATCTATGGCAGGTGTGATTTCTAAGTGTATCCATCTTATTTTTTTCTGGTGGTGGTCTGTATGCTCCAGCTATTTCAGCCTGTTCTTCGTGTGTAGATGGACTTTGATTAAATCAGTGCACGTTCTTTGCATGAGACAGGCACCTGCTGCTCACTTGTGTGTCTTCAGGCTCAAGCAGAATAAGAAGCAGCAAATACAATCCCTTGAGTGATTGTTTCAGAGGAGAGCTTGCTGGCCAAATGCATGGGGGCCGGTTTGCCAGCAGAACGCTGGCGACAAATATCTGTGAATGAAAATGGGGACTTGGGGACCCCCCCCGTCTGTCTGTGGGCATCTTTCCCATCAACTGTTTGTTTCCTTGCAGCGTCTGAAGGTTTTGGGACAGTTTCCCACGGCTTTAAGTGCCATACCTGTCCCGAACAGCTGCCAAACTCCACTCATCACAGACAGTGTTTTGTTTTCCTCTTCTGGAAACTTGAAACGTTTAGAAAGAAGTCAAATTTTCCCGTGAAATTCAGTGGGGAGAGGGGTGGAAGGCAGGTAGCCTTCTGTTTATTTTGCACTGCCTTTCTGTAAGCTGCTATAAACTACCTGTCATCATATCTCCAGTGAAGCAGTTGAGCAGGCTCCCCAGGTGTCTGCATTTGGTTCCTTGCCATGCAAGGGCTTGTTAGAGGTGGTGGTTGTTTCTGGTTAGCCATGGACTCCCCTTGAGCTTGAAGAGAAAGACAGGGAAATAGCAACAATTATGATTAGGGCTTTATTTTGAACTTCTGAAATTTCTCTTTCCTGTGGTGAACAGCATCCTAGAGCAGCTGGAGGTTGCACCCCACTAATGTTTCACAGTGAAATTTTCAAAGCAATAAACAAGGGAGGCAATCAGCCCCTCCTGAATATTGAGGGGATGTGGGTGGTGATTCCTGCCGTGCTTTTGAGACCTCTCCTGTTGTCAGCATGCTTTCTTCAGGAACCAAGGGCTACATGAGGGCTCTGTAGCTGCTGTTGCCTGCTTTAAGCTGTACCTGAATACCTGCAGACCTTCCCTTTGACAACCTGGACTACTTCTGGAGATGAAGTGTCACTGCCTCTGTCTAGGGTAAGCCAGTGCTCCTCAGTTTTGAGAGCAAGCCTTTGCTCCTGCTGCACGTTGGCTCCTGAAGATCAAGTATTTGGTTGGTCTTGAAACCTGTGGACATGAGTCAGTCATTAAGGCTTAATATTGTTCTCGCAGATGTCTCTTTCCCCACCACCATCCCTCCTTTCCTTGTGTATTGGAGTAGGTGTGAGGGATCTGCAAGAACTTGACCTTGAATCAATGTTGGTGAACCCAAAAGGATGGACATGTAGGCCTGTCTCTTGGCTTGGGTGATCTTTGGACATGTAGGCCTATTACTGTGCTCTGGTTTGGGTGATCTTTGGCTTTGATGATACTGAGATTCTGATTTGATTCCTGTGTGACCTTGGCATGGACAATTCGTATTTCCTGGGTATCAGTCTCTGAAATCCCTCTCTTTCCAAGCGGGTTCTGTATTCTGGTGCTGTTTCTCAAGGCTGATGGGGAAGCTGCCTCCGGCCTGATTGTCAGTGCTGCTGCTTTTCTATTATTTTTCAGATGCCTTGTGTTTTGGGGGGAAAATAAAATTCCAAGCCCTGCTTTGTGATTTTTTTTTTTTCTTCCCTGTAATTAGATGTAGCAGTGATCAAAATATGTTGCATTGCACTGCAAGCTTCTCCAGGCAGATGTTTCATCACCGGAGGAGAGATGACTTCATCCTTTACATTTGGGGAAAATTAAGAGAGAGGAAAAAAGCAAAGGAGAATGTTGGATTTCCTGTTGTGTGAATACATCTCGCTCAGCTTCAGGGGAGGGACGTGTGAGAGAAGAACCAGGGCCAGAAAGAGAGGCAGATTTTTTTTTTTAACCCTGCTGGCATTCAGATCATGAGAAATGTACCCCTTGGTACTTATTTTGCTGTAAAAACCAGCGACAGTGGCTGCGACCCACCTTGCTATTTCACTGCAACCTTCCTTGGAGAAGGGCTTTTAGCACAAGGCAGGATATTAGCTCTATATTTGACTTTTTTTTTTGGGGTGCACAGAGCCCCTCAGCTGCGGTTACAGCTCTTATATACAAGCTTTCAGGGCAGCTGGAGGGGTGCAAAGGTGGCATAAAGTCCACCAAAGGCTCTGTCCTTCAGCATCTGGAATTCTTTGGTGCATGATGCTTTGTTTTTATGGTAAGAATGGGTTTATTCCCCAAATATGACCAGTAGAGAAAGGTGGGGCAGAGGAAAAGATGTGAAAAGTCCTGTAAATGGCCCTTTGTTTGGGGAGGCCAGTGCCAAATGCCACCAGCTTTGGAGCACAGACTTGGGTTTGGCTGGGGAGAGGGTGAGCATGTAGGAAAAAACATCTCCCATGCTGGGAACACCAAGCACGATTTCTCAAGCTCAGCTCAATAAGAGAGCCATCAAAAGTAAAAATGACAGCAATTCTGCAGTCAATATAATGTGGCTGCAGGTTAAATAAATAATGTTTGAATGATAATAATTGCAAAATGATACTATTTCATCTGCCACAAACATGTGGTTAAGCTCTCATTAGCTGAGACTACGAGCTGTGCAGGGAGCACAGGCTCTGTGAGAGCCGAGCTCTTTGGATTATGCCACTATAGAAATTCCTGGACTGCTTTTGCAACTGTCTAATAATGCCCCGAAGTTTGCTCATGGGATTGAGAGGACAATCAGAAAGTGAAGCTGCATTTTCATTTATTTGAGGTCTGCTTTTTTAGGTTTTCAGGGCTTCTGAAAAACAGAGTTTATAATTAATGGACTACATTATAGTCCTTGAGGTCTGTAGGGGAAGAAAAAAGGTATGTATTTTTAAGCGTGTTCATATTGAGTTTTTTACTTATAGCTGTGTGTATACAGGCAAATCCAGCCAAATCTAGCATAGCTTTGTCTGAACTTCAAATTTTAGCAAAAAAAGCTGTTCTGTCTTGCCACCTCTTCATCCCTGTGAAGCCATCCTGGAGCAATGCTCTCCGTGTCCCCCAGGGACAGTGCTCAACCCCAAACTGGGGAAACTGGTGTGCTCAGCACCTCGCCAGACAGGGCTGATTTCAGACTTGGCTGCAATATTGATCCTCGTTTAACATAGTAATGAGAATCTGCTTCCCTAATCAGCAAGGGAAAAATCTTATTTTCCAGCTGCTAGAAGAAAATGAGCTTTGTTGAATCGTGTTGGATGGTATGGGGGTGGTTGAAGCTGGTTGGGCTTCGCTTTGGTCTTCGGTGTGGACAGAAGCCTGTTGTGATCGCTTGGGTCGTGTGTCCTTCTCATCTTGGCTTCCCTCACACACCCTGATGTTTGGGGAGAGCCTCCGTCGTGCTCATCCTGAAGCCCAGCTTGAGGTTTTTTGTGATGAACCCCATCATTCATATTGCCCTCTTTGAACCCCTCAGGGAAGGCGGTGGCTCTCCAGCCCTGTTGTGTTGTAGAGACGTGGGGCGGTGTCCATGCTACCTCCTCAAATCCCAGCCTTGCACCCCATCTCCTTCATCCAGCACATTATTGAGGAGGTGAAAAAAGCCTTATTTCCCCTCCATTCCTGGCTTGGGCCTCCCAAAACGTGGGCGAACGAGCTGCCTCCCTCCGCCGAGCGGTCTCCGCTTTCCTCCATGGTTCTCCCCGGGCCGGGTGCCTCGCTGGACCGTCTGGCTGACGGCAAATTGTTTTTTGATGGCTGACTCGGTATAACTGAACTCAATTTGCCTTTCAAAAGCAGCTAATAGTCGCATTAAAAAATCCATTTTCACTTGTGATTGAATTTGACGGCGGCTCAATCAATAAGCGAATGGAGTGTTTCACACGCTGTACTGAGCGGGCGTTACCACGGTAACAGTGTAAGCGAGCACGGCCGGGTGAATCCCCCCTCCAACGGGTGTCACCCGGCCCTGTCACCCCACAAGGGGCTGCCCCAGGCAGGCGCCATGTTGGGAAGGGATGCCCTCCTTATGGCAGTGATGCCAGCCAAAATTTTCTTCATTTTCTTCTTTTTTTTCTTTTTTTTTGCCACTGTGGAGGGAGATGAGTGCCTCATTGGTAGCCAGGGGTGGCCAGCCTGACAGGGACGGGTTGTGATGCCGTGGCCAGGCCTCGTGAGGGGAGGCAGCCGTTTTGTGGTGGTGCTGGCACTGAGGGAATGGCAGCCTGGCATGGCCCTAAGGGTGGAGATGTGCCCATTCTTGTGCCTTTCCTTCCCAAATCTCTCGGATCTGGGGGGAAAGGCAGGAGGAAAGTGGCCAGAATGGCTCTGGGGCAGCAGACGAGGGTGGCGGGGCTGGGAATGGAGCTGGCAGTGAGCTGTCCTGAGGGGACAGTTTTTCTGTAAGGGGGGTAAGATAATGAAGTGAGGAAATGGAATTTTTTTATTATTATTTTTTTTTAATAGGGTTCATCCGTGTTTGATGAAAAATGAACGTGGCACTTTGCTTCATGACAATCAGAGTGTTTCCTTTCAGCTATTGTTTGCGTTCCTCCTATTGTAGTATAAAATGAAAATGAAATGGTTCCATCAGGAATTGTGATTTTTTTTTTTTTTAGATATTTTTTTTTTCCCCCTTTCCAAAGCAGTTTCCTGGGGGATTTTAATTAGAAACTCTCCCTCTACGTGCTCCACGGCAGCCCAGCTTCTTGCTGTCGATGCGGGGAGCCTACCTGATGCTGCAGCCATTTTGCTGGCGTAGCGCAGGGGAGCCCACCCGCCCGGCCACCTCCACCGCTTTCCCTCAGCCCGAGGGGGGGTCTGCATCGCAAAATGAATAAGCAGCTTTATAACACGTTGGTGTTTTCTCGGCGGGGAGTTTGCCTGAGGCTGCCGGATGCCGGCTGGTTGCCTTACAGAGTCATCTCTAAAGCGCACGCAAACAACGCAACCCTGTCTTGGAGCTCATTTCCATAGATTGATCTGCACTAGAGAAAGAGGATGGAGGGCGGGAAAAGTCTGTGCTGAGTTTGAGCTAAAAGAAGAGGAAAGGCAGGCACCCTGGGCTTAACTTGAGCAGGCAACTGGAGTTAACCCCCACTGAGGACTGAACGGGGTTGAACTTGCGCTGCCCACCTGAATTAAATCCAAGTTCTTTTCTCTCCCAGCTTGCCTTCCCGGCCATCCCTGCCGCTGGACTGGACTTGGATGGTTTCTCAGGGCTGCTCTGGACCAAGGAGGGCTCTTGGCCCTGCCTGCCATGGCTTTGCATTTCTCACCTTTCTCTCCTTTGGGGCTGGCGCTGCATCCCGTGGGGACCTGCAGAGCTGGAGGTCAGGATGTGGGGTTGGCCCTGGGTCAGCTCAGCCTCTTCTCTCCTCTCCTGACATGTTAGAGGTTGTGGCACTCTCGCTGAAGAAGGCAGGAGACCCTCCGAGTTTCCAGCCCTTGTGCCGAAGGCTTCTCTGCTCCTTGCTGGGGAGAGAAGCCATTTCCATTAATTTCACAGGCTGTTTCCACCACGTCTGTGTTTGCTGCTGCTGGTGGCTGAGGATGATTCTCTCTTCCCGCGTTCATGAGAAGAAACAAACCCTCTAACAATGGTGCCTGAGCAATCTGCGAGAGCTCTGGAGACAGCCTGGAGGGTCAGGGCTTTGTTTCCTGACAGGTACGGGGCTTCTCTAAGCTGTAATTTCATTGTCACCAGGAGCTGACATCTCTTTGTTTTACAAACTGGAAGGAACTGGCAACAGAGCTGGTTTCGGCGTGCGGAGGGGAGCTGCAGTCTCTTCCGCCTGAGAGAGCACAGCTCGGCTGCACGGAGGAGCGGCTCTGGATGCGACAGGCCAGGCCTCGCTCCCTGCCTGCTGCCCCGCGGCTGACGGGGGGACCCGGCCCCGCTTCTCACTCCCCTGCTTGGTGGCCCGAGCCAAACCGCCGTGCCCCAGCTTTGCCCCGTGGTTTTCCCCCCCCATCCCCAGGGCACAGGGTCTCCCCTTGTGCCTGCACCTCCCCAAAATTGGGTGATGGTACTTTGGGGGAATCAGAAGCAGTTTAGGGGGGGAAGTCGGGCTCCTTGTCTACATCATTCTGTGCATGTGGGGATGCTGGCTCCTCTCCCGGGGTGCACAGGGGCTCCCTGGATCGAGCCCGCTCAGAGTATTGATGGGCTGCCTGACCTTTTTGCTGGTAATCGGAAATCTTTCAAAGGCGCTGTGTTCTCCCTGTGAAAAGCCAAGCTGAATGGACCGGTGGCTGCGCTGGCAAGATGCGTGTCGGGCTGCTGCCCGCAGAGACCTCTCGGGGAGATAAAGCAGCTGCCTGACCCAGAGGAAACCGTGTCTGTGTCTATCTGAGCTTTTTCCTTTCAAATCCGTGCCGGGCCCCTGCTAGAGAGCTCAGACTGAAATGGTTTCTTGGCGCTGCTTTTTCCCCGATACAAAGCTGCCGAGGTGTAATAAGCTGAGGGGAAGGCGATAAGCTCCTCGGTCAGCTCCGCGTGCCGCAGCAGCACGTGTGCTGTCATTAGCCTTCGGAAGCTGGATCGCCTGAAAAAGTCACTTGGGAACGAATCATCTGCTGGTGCAGCTCCTGTGGGGAGATGGCAAAGGGACAGCATTCGAATTGCCATCGCAGCTAGACCCCTCTCTGCATGCCCAGGGACCCTTGGTGTTAGATGCTGTCCCTAAAGCTGGGGACAGTCTTTATCCCAGAGATGAAGGAACAGAGGAGAAATGCTTAGAGGAAGCGAGGTACTGAGATTAAATGATGCTCTTGATTCGTGCAGAAGATCTACCAACGCTTGGGTGGCGTGCTTGAGGCGGTGAGGGGGAACTCTGGGTTGAGGTTTACAGTTTGTGATGAGGCTTAACGAGCATTGGCTGGAAGAGCTCAGAGGGAGAAAGCAGCCTCGCAGAGGGTGCTAGTGTGGAGCCCTGAACTAAATCTAGTCAGACTGGGTTGTGTCACGTTTTGGGCCAGGCCACCCCAGGCCAGAGGCTGCTGAAGCTGAGAATTGAGCCCAGGTTCTGCTGAATCCACTTAAGGAAACTCTGCTCCTGGGTGTTAGTGTTCCCAGCGCTGCTGTCGAGGTTGGCACAGGATGGGCTGCTGTGACAAGGGACAAATCTTCCCCCGATGCCAGCTGGCACACCTCCATGGAAGTCAGCGAGGACAAGGGATGTGTTTCCCAGTACAGGGGCTCGAGGAACTGCGGCTGTGGGTCCTGACGCTGCCTGAAACAGGAGGAGAATTCCCATCGCCCACTTACGGTGTCAGTACCGCTGCCAATTGATTTGTGTTCGTTTACATGAGCAGCCCCGGATCAAAGTGGGCTTTGGGACTTGACGTGTGAAACGATTTCCTGTCTTACATGGCTGTGCAATTATTTCCAGATCTTTCCCCTTTACAATCGCACGGAGAAAAGTTAAGTCATGAGACTAGCAATATTACAGAAATAAATTAAAGAAATTAACATAGGAGGAGTGGAAGAAGTTCAGGGCTGACTTGGCATTATGATTAATTACAGATCAGCTGTGGCTGTGGGTGACAGGGAAGTTGTCTCTATTGCAGAAGGCTGTGTGCAGGCTGATGCCGGGCAACACAGAGAAGGCCTGGGATGAGCTGCCAGTAAAACAGGAAGGGATTGACCCTGGAAGGCATTTTCCTTCTGTCTTCCTTACTGCTACCCTCTGCTTTGGGCTTATCTATGTGCAAAAGGGCTTCTTGTCCATTAATAGAGCTTCCGAGAGAAATGAGGCACTTGTGATTGCATTCTGTCCATCTATCCTACTCTTTCTGCCCCAGTAATCTTTTAACACATTAGCCAATTTGAGCCACATTTGAGAGAAGAATCAAGGTCTTGGAGATGTGCTATTTTGTAACTTGGCTCCGTCTTTCTGTTGACTTTTGTTCTTTTTTCAGTGCATGCTCCATTTACTCTTTCTCTATCCCTGATAAAGAGCAACAGAAAAAGAAGAGTCAATCACTGAGGTCGCTGGGACAGGAAAGTTTTCCTGTTCTAGAGTTGTTCCACAGTATGAAGCTGTACTAGTTGCCTGCTGACATCCACAGCCATATTTCAAAGCAACTGATAACAAGGCGTCTAAGAAATAAGATAATCTAGGAATAAGAGCATTTTTTCCTTCCTCTGTCCTTTTTCTGTTAGAGAGCCCTTACTTTGAGAATCACTGCCGTAATCTTTCCAACTAAAAACTGCTGACAGCTCCCGATTGAGCAGCCCTTGTCTTCTGCCCCCTTGTTTGCAGGATGAATGCCTCGCTCCGCAGCCTCTTTCCCTGGAGTCGCAGCCTGTCGAGCGGAGCCCTTGCAAAATCCCAGAGAAAAGCATATTTTAGCAATTCCTGTAGGTCACCCCTGCTGAGGAGGAAGAGGTGTTCCTTGGGGTGTCTTATTCCTCCCTGGAACGCATCAGTCTTTCATCAGGTGGGTTGGTGATGGTGCCTGGATCCTGAGGATCTATGCACACATGGAGACTGTGCTCTTTCCCCGTGTCCCCAGCTCGCAGGGACCTGCCAGGCTGTGGCAGGGGTGGGAGCCTGGTGACTCAGGGCTTTGGCACCCGCCTCTTGCACAGACGAGGACTGACTGCGCCGCGCTGCAGAGGCGAGCCGGGGCTGACAGATAAGATGTGCTTGGAAGGGAGACCTTGAAAGAAGTGGAAGAGAGCAGGGCTGGTAGCCTGTCTCCTGCGAGAAAAGGTTTGCCAGCCCTGCTGTATCGGCAGACTCTCCTGCCACCGAGTAGCTGTGCCAGGAGAGCATCTTGCAACTCTCTGACCCCCTGCTTGTTTTGTTTTTGCAGATGATGTCCTTCGGGGGTTTTGTGTGAGCTGAGATGTTCTTTTGGGACAGGGCAAATGCTGATGCTGACTGATGCCTCTGGACAGCCAGATAGATCATGCTGCCCATCAAGTCTCTTATCAAACCACCAGTAAATTCAGAGACTTTTAGCTTTCTACGGTCCTCCACAGACAGGAGACTTGCACATATATGTTTACCAGCTGTGTTGAAAAAGCACCACAGCTCACTGATTTAACTTGTGGCTATGGAAATTTTTGGTGCTGGTGCCTGCTGTGCTTTTGCCTGCTGTTTTCTGCCTAAGTGCTGGAAAAGCAGCTGAGATATGCTGAAGAGGATGGGGGCAGTGTTTGTGCAGGGGGGACTGGCTGAGGCACTGCTCAGCTCGGCCTAACAGCTCTAATTGTGCTGTTAATGGCAAGTTAAAGCAAATACCGATTAGGAACCTTTTCATTAAAGCGAATGCGTGAGGATTTGTCCCTCTTACTGAAATGCCTTAAAACAGGCCTGGAGGAGGAGCGGGAAGGGCAGCCTGCACATGGCAGTGTTGGCTGTGCCACCCCTGCTGCTGGCTGGGAGCCTTGCGGGGGGCTCTGCCACCGATTTAAGATGCTGTTCCCTATCGCAGCCCCGGCTGTTGGATCTGAATAGCTCTGAGCAATTCATGAAACGCCGTGGCTGCGTGTCTGTGCTGTGTATAAGCTCTCCCCAGGGGGAGAAGTGTGCGTTTGAATGTCTTGTTTTGATATGGCATTGCTGCTGGTTTTTAGCATGCACAGAACCACAGTCTGGGATCTGCCTTTGTGTGACGATCAAGAGAGATGAACCAACCTCTTCTGTGAGCTTCAGAAAAATAGGCCTGCCTTTTTTGTGTGTGTGTGTATGTGGGAAGGGATTGCTGTTATTTACTATTCCTGGTTAAGCACCGGTCAAAGATCTGGTTCTTTTTTTGCATGCCTAGTCCTAATTACAGCATGGGCACGTTTGTTTTCTCTGAGAGGCTAAGCTCTAAAGCAATTTTCATCTGTGCCTTTGTTTTCATCACCCTGCAATGTGAGAGATCTGAGCAGCTGGCTCGGGTGCTTTGCTCAAAGTGGAGAACAAGCCCTAGTGAGAAGGGCAACAGGAAAGAGAGATTAATTAACCTGGCCTTGGTTGGCCTTATAAACAGGGGGAGAAATCTCTCTCAAACTGCTTGTTGCTTATTTAGCTTGTAAAAAGCTGCCTGATCTCACACTCAGTCTTAATCCAATCCACCTTCCTGCAAAGCTAATTGCCAGTAATTTGCTTGCATGTCTCTAGTGCCCTTCACTTCCTGGCTGGCTTTAGCAGCTGTGGACCAAGGTGATGGAGAAGTACACTTTTTCCTTTCTTTGGCTACAGAACAGGCAGTAAAAGTCTGTTGGTTAAGTCTATTTATCTTGATAATCCCAGGAAGATACTTGTCTAAAACCAGGGAGAGGGACACAGAGCAGAGGTGGTCGTGGAGAATGTCTCTCCTGCTCCCGACGTATTTACAGCGTGATCTAATTAAATGAAGGCTGGGTAGTTCAGATCCATTGATTTTCATCAGTGGCAACCTTGCTATGTTATCAGAAGTGAGTAATCCCTTCTCTGTAAAGCAGACATTGATAGATCAATAGGAGAGAACATGCTGTACCTCCTGGCAACTCTGTCAACCTTGGAGGGAGAGCTATCAAGGGCACCAGAATTCCTGTTTCCTTCTTCCAAAACTTCATCGCTTCCTTCCCTGCAGTTGCTTCATCTGTGTCTTTTCCATTGTTGGTACAAGCTACTCATCGGTCCCCAGACTGAGAGTCCTCATCTCCTTAGGAGAAGTTCTGGTATTTCCAGAGTTCCTACCCTATGGGACAATCTGCCATTAAAGGAGTCTCTCTCTTGGTTTGACTGTGCTAATTACTGTGTTAGAGCCCTTATTTCTAAGGGTGCAGCACAGGAGAGTGCCTTCTAGCTCCAACTTGGGCAGGCTTTGGATGGCAGGTGCTTGGTTTTTTGGGGAAGACTTGTGGATAAAAGGAGGGAGAGAAGTTAACCATGATGGGCCAAAGGTTTGGGACTGTGGTGGACCTGCTGCAGCATTGATCTTCTGTTGTGTGAGGCACTGGGTGGACCTTGACCCTGTCATGGTTTGAGCTGCGCTGGCCACTAAAACGAATGACAGATGCTCTCCCCAAACCAGGACAGACCCAGAGGTCTCACCAATGACAAGACTCTGGTAACACTGAAAGTCATGGATTTTGTGTATGGTTTGAGTATATTCTGGCTTTCTCCTGGGAAACAGGACCTGAATGTGAGACCGAAGGCTTGTAGGACAGTGAATTGAGATGGGTAGCTGATTTTGATATTCAGTAAACAAACTTAAAGAGCGGGTTTTTCTCTAAAGATGGTAGTCAGCAGCAGGTTTTATGCCGTGAAGCGCTAGGTACACAACTCGGCTGCAGCAGCGCACAGTCAGAGCTCGGAGTACAAGGCCCTTGGGACAGAAAGGAAAGGCGTTGGGGTGAGAAGAATTAAAAACTATCAAGGCTGTTACAACCCCCTTTGAGCTCTGCTGTTGAGACTTCTGATAACATATTTGTTTTTGAAGATTTCACGCGATGCTGCTCCTGGCTGGGGAGTGAGAAGATGCTACGCTTGCTGCAAATTGTCTTGATAGAAAATAGTGGTACTTTGGCCATTAGCTGCATGAACAACCACTTTGTTCTGCTCTCTAATCGCTTTGCCTATACATAATTTGGTGCCTAACACACCACTGCAAATACTGTGATTATTCTTAACAGTCATATACAGTACGTATAATTTGAGGGTGAACGTGGGAGCTGTCAGAAGGAAATGTCTACCCTGTGAATAGCTGAAGGTCATGTCACTATAATGGTAACTCTTCCTCGCCTTTGCAGGTAGGTACATGAAAGCGAATTTTCTGTGCTAGGAGGTCTCTGTCTGTGTAGGACAAACAGCTAGGCAGGGAAAGGGAGAGCACATGCAGCAAGAGCCCACGGGATGCCAGTGTCTACTTCCATCAATGTTTGTTTCAGAGAAGTTTTGTCCTAGGAAATGCCACCTGTGGCTTTCTGGTGGGATGTTCTTGATCAGTTCCTGCAAGAGTGGTGTAAGGACAGAGACCAGGTTGGACGGGGCTTTGAGCAACCTGTTCTGGTGGGAGGTGTCCCTGCCCAGGGCAGGGGGTTGGAACTCCTGATCTTTAAGGTCCCTTCCAACCTGAACCAGTCTATGGTTCTATGACAGGTCCACACCGGGCCTGGGTGGCTGATGGGTGGTGTTTCCCTGGCAGAGCACTGTCCTACCTTCCCTCTGCCGTATGACAGTGTGTCATGAGCGTGGGGAGCTGAAGCTTTCCCTCTGCTATGGGAACAGAGGAGCAGTTGTCTGAGGCTCACCTGGAATTAAAACATGAAAATAGGGCTTGCTGTCCCTATTCCACAACCTAGATATTTTTTTTTCTACCTGTATTCCTCCTTCTGTTCTTGGAGCACATTAATAAAACGCTGCAATCCAGGGGGTAGAGTCCTAGGAAGCATCAAAAACCGTACAACAAATAGCTCATGAGTGGTTCTTCTCTTGCATGTCTTATCTTCCTGAATTAGACACAGAGAGACAATCAAAGTCAATGCCACGCTTATTGTAAAATCTTTACAGCGTGTCCCTGCAGAAGTTACAGGAGGAGTGTTGACTTGTTCCATAGCTAAGTGAGATGTTTTGTTTCCTTTGCTTTGAAGTTTGCCAGCTGGGACCCTGCAGCCAGCAGGACTCGCTGGGATCTGTGTTTCCTGAGCAGGGAGGGTGCTGGCCACCCCTGTGTTACCTTCCACAGCTCCTCCTCCTTTGCTTCTGCCTCTGAGAGAGACCAAATGTTAGTAGTGAGCCTACAAATGTTAGTAGTGAGCCTACAAATGTTAGTAGTGAGCCTACAAATGTTAGTAGTGAGCCTACAAATGTTTGGAATGAAAAATCCAATCTTTTGCCTTGATTTAGCCACTGCTGAAAAATGAAGCTTTGGGAATGTACTTGATTCTGTGGCACCTGGAAAGCTGGAGTACTTTTGCGGAGATGGGTGGGAGAGGAGGCTCCCACTGGGACCGAGTCCTTAGTGTTTCTGTGCAGTGGTCTCTGAAAGTTCAGCTCAAAAACCAAAAGATTCCTGTGTGTCCTGTGCCCAGCCCAGGGCTCCCACCTGGACTCAGGTCCTCGCTGTGGGGCGTCGCTATGGGGTGGAAGGAGGCAAGGGGAAAACAAAGCACGGTGTGTGTGTGCACAGAGCTTGACTGAACCTTCAAAACATTCCCCGTGATGTGCCTGGAGCTGGGATGAGGAAAGAACACCCCTTCCCCTCACAGAAAAAGCCAGGCTGGGGAGAGAGGGTCCCTCGCTCCCACGTGTACTTTCCAGGCAAAGCCCCCCATACGCTGAGCTGGTTCGTGCTGTGTTGGCTCCCCACGGACCCCCCCGGGCTTCTCCAGGCCCCCTTGGCTGGCGCAGGGTGGGATACCTGCTAAAATAGTGCTCCTTCAGCATCAGGTGTGCCCGGTGAAGGTGAGATAAGGGAAGGGTGGATGTGGAGACTGAGTAATTGGAGGCCAAGAGGCAAAAGTGTCTGACAGAACAGGATTGATTTGAAGCTTTTCACTGGAACACTTGCAAAAAAAAAAAAAAAAAAAAAATCAATGCTTATTCCCTGGACTCGAGAGTGTGTTTACTGTATTCAGCAGCTAGCATTAAAAGTGAATTCCAGCAATTTCCCAAGTAGCACCAAAGCTTGTTGTGCTGGGGAAGCCTGTGCTGTCTGTGTAACACCTGCTCTGCTGCTCCAGAACATGACCTTTTCCTTCCTTGCCCTGGTATGTTCCTTGGCAGGAACACTTGAAAAAAAAAAAAAAAGAAAAAAAAAATCAATGCTTATTCCCTGGACTCGAGAGTGTGTTTACTGTATTCAGCAGCTAGCATTAAAAGTGAATTCCAGCAATTGCAATTACAGCTTTCTCCTTCGTTGCCATCTCCCCTTTCCCTCCCCCATTCCCCGCTCCCCCTCTCTTGCTGGCTGGCTTTCGTCATGTTTTGGAGCCTAAGGCAAAGCTAATGCAGTCAAACTGAAAGTGGTTTTATAAATTGTAAAGCCCACCTTCCCCCTTCCTTCCCTTTCCCTTGGGATCTTTTCTTCCTGAGCACTGTCAAACTCGATTCAGCTCAGAGCCAGGGAGGTGCCTTGCCGAGGAGATGGCGAGGCGCTGAGCCCGGCTGGAGCACGGCTCAGTAGCGAGGCAGCGGGCCAAGGCATGTTAGTCCTAATGCTCTCTGATAAGACCGTTTGATTTCCTACTGCCTGATGGCAGAAGTCTTAAATGTGGAGTTTCGGGGACGGGGCTGTGTGGGGAGGCGATGGGATGGTGATGAGGAGCTGGGAGGAAGGAGCCTGTGCAGTGCCCGGGGAGGACACGCTGCCTCCGGAGTGGGTATCGCACCAACCTGGGCTTCCCAAGCCCTGCTCCATCCAGCCCTCCTGCTGGGAGCTGCACTGGGTGCCCAGTGCTCCCCCATTAGCCCTTCTGACTGGTCCCAGTAGAGGGCACTGGTGGCTGCACTCCGATCCTCTTCATTAACCTTTAATTATGTGCAGGTCGTACTGGTCCCAGCTTTGGACAGAGTGTGGAGGCAGGGGTTGTCCTGCCTGGCATCTGGTGCCGGGGTGCCCAGCACCCGCTCCATAACAAGAGTGACTCAGGGTGTCTTCATCAAAATTAAGGGTTTTTTTCCATTTTTCACCCCTCTTCTTAAATTTTCTTCTCTGCAGTTTGGTGCAGCTGCAGAGGAAGGAGATGGAGCCTCCCCTGCCCTGTGTGTTAACGAAGCGGCTGCAGAGGCAGCGCTGATGGGAGGCTGGTGCTGGGGGTCTGGAGGTGTCTGAAGTGGAAAGAGCTCAGCTTGACCTGCAGACCCCAGCCCGAGCTGGGGAGGGGGGCAAAACGCACTTGCTCTTGCTTGTAAACTGAGGGGTTTTGATCTGGAAGTTGCTGGTGGGGAAAATAAAATACGGGAAAACAAGAATTCATTGTTCTTGCTCTGCTTTTCTGGCTCTAATGTTTTTTGGTTTGGGTTTTTTCTTTTTGGTTGGTTGTTTTTTTTTTTTTTGCATGTGATCCTGGTGATCCTGTGTGGAATACAACAAGGCTGTGTTTTGCTTGTGCTTTCTATCTGCGTATTGATCTAGTCTGCTCTTCAGAGGAAGCGTTGCCAAAAGTGCATAAACCCGCTGCTTTTGGGTGCCACAGACGCTTCTATTTTTTTTTTATTTTTATGCTTCTGCCAGTTCAATCCGAAGGACCAAGCTGCTTCCCACCGAGCCTGTGGGTTGCCACTTGCAGGGATTTCCAGGGTGTGTGGCTCTAACCCTGCTTCTGCATAACCTTCTGCTCTCTCCCTGGCAAAACCAGGGTTCATCCAGGGTTTATCCCTCTCCTGGGGAGTGTGGTGGTGCTGAATGCCAGTAACGCCTGTACACAGGCTCCGTGAGTGCTGTTGGTGCCAGGTTTTGCTCCCCTTGTTGCTCTGGATGTGGCAGAACCCCTGAGCTGGATTTTTTTTCTTGCTGCCTGTGACTCGTGTTGCAAAACTCCCAGCAGCGTCCGGTGCAGAAGAAAGCACTTTGCTAAATAAACTCCTCGTGTTGAAGTGCCTGGGTTTGTAAATGCTGACAAGAGGACTGTTCAGCAGCAGCAGTGTTTATCCAGCTCACTTTGATAAACCCACTTCAGGAACTTCCCTCGTGAGCTCTCACTCTTGGCCCCTGGCTGACCGCAGCCACCTGGGGCTGGGCTGGGGGACGGGGGCTGATGGTTCTAACCCTGCCATTGCCACGGACTCCCTGTACCATCCAGTGAGTTGTTTCAGCTCCCTTTTCCTCCAGACCCACCTTCTACATGCATTTGGAATAGGACTGGTTACTGGGAGCTGTGTTGGGGTCAAGACCACGTGCCCAGCTTTTGGAAGGCAGTAACAGGTCTCAGCATCTCATGGCACGTCAGCAGCGACGTCCAAAGTGTGAGACAGTGTGATGTGTGGGGGCTCTGTTGGCCTTTGCTCCCCTCCTCCTATGTATGCAGTAGGTATGAGAGCGGCATCTTGTCTTCATGGGGGTGTGTTGGCACGACAGTGACAATATGCTGGGCTTTTTTTGATGTTTTTTTTTCTTTTCTCATCCTTTTAAATTGGAAAGGAGGAGCTGCCTGAAGTATAACAGCTGGCCCAGCCGAGGATGGGTTCAGCACATGTTGTCCCTCACTTGTAACTTGAAAAGTTACTACGTGGGAAGAGGCTCAGGGCACAAAATAAAGGGGGAGGTTTTAGTAAAAGACTGGAGTGTGTTTCAGCCAGAGAAAGCACTGGTGGCTGCGAGAACCAGTGTGCCCGGGGCAGCCTTTGGACAGGCAGCTTTCGGAAGAATCCAGCCCCTTGAATTTGCTCTGGGTCCCAAGTGCTTTGCAAGATCTGGCACTTAATTCCAAACCCAGAGCTTGAGGGAAATTATTTTCCTCCTGATTTTGAGCGACATTGAGCCGGGGACTAGGAAATAGATTCTGTGATGACCTGTCATGAATGAATTCTGTGATCTGTTTTCCTTGGAGATGCTTTAGAGATGGAAAATTCATGCTGAGTTTTCCAATGAAGCCATTGTGCTTATTTGCATGTGTAAAGCGTTGAGCAGGACCGGGATGGGGTTGTTGGCTGCGGACCCTTTCGCTCAGTCTAAATTGTGCACAGAAACAAACATTATGTTGATCCTGCTGACTAAAGTTAACAGCACGTAATTCCCGGGTTGCTGGTGGAAGCCAGCACGTGCTCCAAGACCTTTTCCACAGCAAGTCATGGGAGACGTCGCGAAGTCTCTGAGAAAACCCGCTCTTCCCAGGCAGTGCGGCACAGGAGTGTTTGTTTTCTTGAGTACCTTACTGAAGTTGCCACACACGGCAAATGAATATTGACTCAGACACAGTTGCTAAGACAAGACCCTAGTGAAGCTGAGGAATTCCTTTTCCAGCTGTTTCCAGAAGCAGGCGATGAATATAGAGAAGGGGAGCTGCTGCCTGTGCCCTTTTTCACCCTTTCCCTTGGTATTTGTGGTCGGGGACAGAAGTGCCCCTGTGGCCTCTCTGGCTGTCTTAGGCTGTGACAAAACAATGCTGTGTGAAAGAATTTTCAGCTGGGGTAGTCCAGTGGTCAAATCCCCTTCCAGCTTGGAAAAAACATCTTTATTTGTCTTGAGAGGAAAAAAAAAAATATAGACAGCCTTGGGACTAGGTTGCTCAGCCAGGGCAAAACTGTCCATGCGTGGAGAAGGCGGCTGCCGACCTGCCACAATCTCCCCTTCCCGGAGACGTTCCTGCTCCCTCCTGGAGAAGTTGTTTGGTGCCAGACAGCACACAACAGACCATCCCCCGAGGAGTCTGAGCACACGTAAACATGATGTTTACCAGCTCTGGAATGGATCGGGGAGGGATTTAGAGACTCAGAGCTCGGCTGCGTGGCTCGGACATCCCCCTGCAAGGAAGCTGTCCTCATTGCTGACATCGGCTTTCTCTTCAGGTCATGCTACTAAACCTCTGGACCCCAAGATAAATCACTTCCTGCTGTAATTACAGAAACTCATTTGTCCGTGATTAAGCAGTTTGATGGAAGGTGTTGGAAAGGTGATAGCTGAGCTCTGCCAGGTTGTGTTTTAATTAGGATCAAAGGGCTTCCTTCTCTTCCTCCCGCAACTCTCTCTGGACCTTCCACCAGGTCTGGAGGAGGCAAGTTACTGTTGGCTTGACCCATGGCTGACTTAAATGAGATGAGTTCATTCAAGAGACTGCAAGCTTTAGGATGTAAATATGCTTTAATTATGCAGCCTAGTGTCTGTACTGGCATGATTACCCCCATCTCTGCTGGGCAGCAGGGTGTCCTGCACCAGCTGTGTGCAGGTCACCTCTCCAGGAATGGAAGGAGGGTATAATGCAGCTGATGGAGGTGAAGAAAGCATGGCCTGGGGCTTTGAAGCTCTTGTGATCAGGGTGTGAGGCAATGGAGGTTCATCCTTTCCCCATCAGTTGTCCTGGAGAAACTTGGGCAGGGTCCTGTAGGCAGCCCCAAAGCAGTGAGGGAATCTGAGGATGTACGATCCCTGTGGTCTCAATGGGAGCTGGTGTCTTGTCAAGGCTCAAGAACATGCCTGTGTTTTCTCTCTGCTGAGGATGGTAAACGTACTGCCTGGTCTCCTGGGGTGGTAGTACATTGAATAGAGGCTGTGAGGATATCCAGGCCTGACCTGGAGGTGATGGAAAGGGCTGAGAATCAAAGATGGGTCCTTCTTTTGGCAAAACCAAAAGTGGAGAGAGTCCCCAGAGAACGGCTGTGTAAATGGAGCAAACCCAGCTCCTTCTGCGTGAGAATTCTCTCACCTTCCCTGGGAACTGGGAGCAAACAGAGACAAACACTAATCTCCGGTGTCAACAAACCAATCTGAGTTTCTGTGCTGGCGCAGAGCATGTTCCCTTTAATGTCCCACACTCCCCGACAGGAGCTGGGGGACGCTAATTGCTTGCGAAGGCTCTCTGAAGTGTTTTGCTTGGTGGATGTATTTGCGTGGTCTCCAAGCAGTGATGGTGAAAAGTGGCAATCCGTGTCGCCAATGAACTGCCTGATTCGTCACGGATCGATTTCCGTTGGCAGCGGTACATGACTTAGAGACTGTCAGAGCCCGCAGTGCGGGGGGAGAGGGGAGAATTGCTCTGGGCTGAGATGGGGAGGGAAGTTGTTAGAAACCAACGCTTAGAGGAGCCAAGAGAAAGCGTGGAGCTGCAGTGGTCCCTCTGGGTACGCTGGCTTTTACTTCTCTCTTTCCACTCTCCGTACCACTGTTTGTTCAATGTGACACAGCTCTACGCGCAAAAGGGCCACCAACATTGAGGTTTTTCGGTGTGGGGATCAGCCTGCAGCTCTGCACAAAGCTTCTTGGTGGGAAAGCTCTCTGAGTAGGATGGAGAGCCTCTGAGCTGGGTAAATGCAGACCTGGGTTGTTTGCGTTGACCTGCTCCCAGCCTTTTCCCAAGGATGGCCAGGTACTGTGTTTCCATTTGTAACTGGGGTTTTGACAATGCAGTTGCAGGAGGCAGGTCCAAAAGGACAGTCTCGGCACCTCTTTTGGGCAGATGCTGGATCATTCAGACTGGAAGGAGCTGCTGGGATGAGCAGAATCGTGATCCTCTGTGTCTGTTTGGGCTGTGCGTCAAGGACTCTGGCGCTTTTGCAGCCCGTAGTTTACATCTGGACAGTGTGGGCAGCTTTCCCTGGTTTTCATTCTTCTGCAAAGCCATTTGACTTTTCTAGCTAATAAAATCTCTGTTCCATTAGAGGGAAGTGTGTTGTTTTCCCTCCTTATCTCTGTCCTTCCCCTCTTTACTGTGGCCTGGACCGGAGCCCTTGGAGGGCTTTGAGCTGTGCTCTGCCGATGTGCGTGGGCGCTCCCTGTCACGCTCTGTCCTTCTGTCCCATCACCTGCTGCAGAGGGCTGGGGAGTCTGGACTTGCCCCCAGTCTCCTCTGCTAGCCCATGGTAGGAAGCTCTGGACCTGGGCTGTAAGGGTAGGAGAGGTTGCATTAGCCCTGTTCAGTGTCACAGGGCAATGTCTGGTACTCGCTGGGACCTGCGGGAAGTTCTTTAACTTTAAATTTCCCTCCCCCTGAGCGCTGGGAATGAACGGGGCGGGAGGGCAGGATTTATCCAGCATTTGAAAAGCTCTGGGGATTGGTTTCTCAGCCTTTGAGGACACGAAGGTGACTGTCTAAAACCAGCCCTTTCTTGCTTTATCAGTGCGGGCTCCTCTGTTCCTGCGTCAGCCAGGTCTGGTGGCTGCAATTTGTTTGTCCCACGGGCCCTGCTGAGCCAGCTGTAGGTGCCAGCAGCGGAGCTGGCTCCCCGCGTGCCTTCTGCAGAGCCGCCGGAGTAACTTGCTTTCGCGTGGCAGGGGACCCTTTACAGGTGGCTGATCAGAGCCTGCGAGATCAGCCTTTGGCTTTCAGAGCCCAGCAGGAGCGCAGGGCTCGGGCAGCAAGGCTTACAAATGCAGGAGGGTTTTAAAGCAAATCTGAGCTGGAGTTGCCAGGGCGAGGATGCCCACGGTGGTTCTTGCAAAACCTATTCTCAAAGTTGGGCTGCTTTTGAACACCAGTTAGTCAGTAGTGAAGTTGCTTTAATCCCCTGCAATGGTTTTAGCAATTTGTGGTTCATTTCTAATTCATGTGAAGCCAGGAGTGTGTTTTCTGTATCCTAGTGTGCCCTCTGAGTTTCCTCCGAGTCAGGCTGGATTGCCGTGTGCTGCTGCTGCTCTGGGATTGGGAGCTCTGTCTGCTCCTGGCTGATTCCACAGGACAGAAATCTCCACAGTTCTGCTGAACCACATGGAGACTGTGCCCCTTGGCAGGGCTTGCCTGGCTGCTGTGGATGCAGGGCTCTTCAGGACAGATAGGAAACCAGTGGGAAGGTGGTTGTCCTTCCCCTCCCTTCTATTTTCCTTTTTATTTGTACTGATGTTTCCATTCCAGAGGTCCTAACAGCGATTAAGCCTTCTTAAACTGGAGCTACCCATGCTGGGGGATGCGCTTTTAGTAGACGTGAAAGATGCTACAATCTAAAGAGACAAGATGGGTAGGCAAAGGACAGAGCAAAGCCGAGGGACAGCAGATCAGTGACAAACCCAGGACATGCCCCTGAACTGTGTCTCGTATGAGCTCTGCTTCCATCTGTCTGCCATGGCATAGATGCTGGCATGGAAATCTCTTGCTTATGCCTTGAAACTGGGGTTAAGCTGGCTTCCATCTCCTCCTCCTGCAATTCTGGCCTCATTCAATCTCACCCAGAAGAAAAACCTTTTAAATAGTGCATGTGCCTGTGCTGTTGTGGCATGTTCACGCTGTCAGCGAGGCGAGAGCGTCCCTTTGGCGCTGGAGTGGAAAGCGACCTCATTCTGAGTCGCTGGTGCCATCTTCATCACCCTCCTGCATCCTTCACAGCCTCTTGACGTGGCAGGGACCTGCCTGGGGACGTGGGCATTGGCAGTGCTGCCTGCTGCCCTGCGGTGCCCAGGACTGGGGGATGAGGCCAGCGTGCCCCTGTCACCCAGCAGCTCTGGGAAGCATCTTTTGCTTTCCCCATCAGGCCGTGGGTCTCCTCGTGTTCAGGGTTGGCAGGAGGGGATGGGACATATCGGTACCTTGGCACAGGGAAGCTGGGTGAGAGGGGGCAGAGCCAGTTCATCCCTCTCCTGAGAACAGCAGTAAAAAGAGGGGAGGCGAGAGCTGTCTTGCCCACTCCCCAAACAGCCCTGGCAGCAGCGCCCAGGAGACGGGCAGAGTGTGTGTCTGTGTTCTCCCTGCCTCCACACTGACTTGATTTGCCATCCAAGGCCCGTCCTGAGAAAATGCCCACCCTTTCCTTCCCTCTGAGCAGGCTTCAGGCTTGCTCCAGCTCCTGAGAGGTTTAAAAATGCTCTGCTCTCCCAGGGAGAATCCCCACGGCAGCCCTTCCCCGTGTTGGCCAAAGCCAGCCCCGCTCGTGCCAGCACAGGAGCTGCCGCCGGTGCCAGGGCGCAGGGAGAGGGTCCCATCTGTGCTCGGATCACGGCCTCGAGCTGGCTCTGTCCCTCCTGCCTGTTCCAGAGGAGGTTAGAACTACACGTTAAATAACTTTGTCTTTGGCACCTCTCCCTTTTATTGGCTGTAAAATGACAGCAGAGAGAGAATAGGTGGTTGTTTGCAGAAACAAAGCAGCACCCTAAGAGGGCCAATCACTAGAGGAACAACGGGCACATGAAATACCTATAAATCTCCATACTGTGTTTAAATGTTGCAGGATTTTTTTTTAATGCCTCCTTTTTTTTTTTTTTCCCCAGTAAGGATTATATCCTAACAGATGGGCAGCATAAACTGGAACATCAGTCATCAGGCACTGGAGAAGGACAGGATTTTTAAAAATACCTCAGAGCTGAAGTCTGCATCCTAACAGCTCTGTGGTTTTGGGGTTTTTTTTGGGGGGGGGTTAAAACTTATTTTTTCTTCAGACTTGCCAAGCCTAACTTGGTTGCCTGATGGGTGTGGGATGGTGTAGGAGGAAATCTGCAGCAGGAATAAGCCCTGGCTGTACCTGGGCCAGTAGGGTCCCTGCGGAGCACAGGGACAGTGGCTGTGGAGTAAGGCACTGCTCCTGCTCAGGGCAGAAGAAGTTGATGTACCCCCCCCATCCCAGTTTTCCTCAGGATCAACACTGGTGCCTGGCTTTTGTCTTATCTCTACTCCTCCTTCCCTTGAAGCAGCAAAACCCTCCTTCATGCCTCTCGCTGCTGTCAGGCCATTCAGAGCAGCCTTTCCAATTAGGCTCCTTGTCTGGCTCCGGTAGGAGCTCCCTCAAAGGGCTATGTGTTTTCCTCATCGACCTCCAGTTATATTCTTCTTCTGTGTCGGGTAGGGCTTGGGACAAGAAAGACTCTGGATTGCTTATTATAGATTAAAATTAAAATATTGTGAATTTCTTTCTGAAGGGAAGGTGTTGGATCCCTGGGTTGGGGTGAGGTGAATTTAGGGGCTGGGAGAGATGCCACTGTTTTTCCTTGCTGTTTGTCCTGCTCCCAAAGCTGCACAGGAGCCCTCAGCTGTGAGGAGTGGGTGGTTTCTCTCTGCTTTTTGGAGTCCCTGGCTCTCAGCCAGCCCTGTTGGGTTAGAGAGAGCCCAAAGGGCCAAGGAATGGAAGTGGTTTTGTTGTGTCTGTGTATCCGTCATTGCCTGTAACCGCCTCCTTCCCATCTTTAGCCACATGAAGCATCTCCTCTGAATCTGTGCTGTAAATTCCCAAACCCAGGTGTCCAGTGTCTGTCAGCCCCCTGCCTCCTGCCCCATCTTCCCTCTCAGTCTGTTGATGTTTGCATTGCTGTGAGGCAAAAGCTGCCTTTCCAGCCAAGAGCCTGCAACTGCAGGGAACAGCAGCCGGGGAGTGAAGCCACAAGTCTCCAGCAAATGCAAAACCGTGTGTAAACATGTTTTAATGTCAGGTTTTTATTAAAAGTGGACTAAGAGATGAAGATGTTCATCTGCCTTGGAGGGATTGACTTTATAAATCTCAGCTAGTGTGTGCTCGCTGAGTGTTGCTAATCTCCAAGCTAGATCCAGATCGCGTGTGCACGGACTGCTTGTTTGTGGAAACCTCTTTCTCAGTCCCCTGGCAATGAGAGCTGGGGCTCAGCGAGCCCTCCTTGGGCTTAACACAGCTTCCCACTGCCACAAAGCCCTTGAGGCTCCTTCCCCTCTTCAGACTCTTACGGTGGTCTTTTATGTGCTAGCGACCCCGTGATTTGCAGACCCTGCCAGTAGCTGTGTTGGGGTCAGGCCCATGGCTGACATGTGCCGTATCAGCAGACCCACAGCTTGTATGAGACCCTGGGATCCTGTACTGGACATTCTTGGAAGATGCTTTGAATGCTGCAAGGATGGCAACGGCCATTGAGAAAGGCTTTGAAAGCAACTGGAGCGTTACTCTCTGCCACGCTGAGTTGTAGCAGTGGAAAAGATTTAGGAGCATCCAAAAATCTTATGCTTTAGACTCTTTCTTAAGTATGGAATAGTTCTAGAAGGATTGAAGCAGCTTTGGCAAGGGATGGTTTGATTCCTGGCTTTTCTTTCTTCCTCTCGGCTTGTTTTCTTCTCCTATAAGCATTCATCTAGAAATTCCCCTTGGCTGAGGTTGGATTGATGGCTCTGGGACAATCAGCTGTATTCTGCTGCTGTTAGTGGTTTTAAAGGCAGTAAAGTTGGGACCTTGAAGTGCTGTCAGTAATCATTTTTATGATGGTCAGATTGCTCATTAGCACACTTGTTTTCAGATATTTAAGCTGGAAAGAAATCTATAGTCCTTGCATTTTTAACTTGATAAGCACTCAATAGAACAAATAGAGTTGGAAATCAGAGCAGAGCCGGACTGGAAGAAATAGTCCCGAACACTCACCTTTTACCCCAAAGGTCTGTGGAGACAAAGGCTTTGAGAACACAGCCTGGGGGAACACGTATATTCCCAGCCTGCAGAGAGGTAATAACAGCTCAGGTTTACAGTGGTGATTAACCTGTAGGATTCGGAGGTGGAGCCAAAACAGGTAGGTTGAAAGCTTCTGCTGAGTCTGGGAGAAAACCAAGGGCTGGATCAGAACATTCATTTTCGGGTCACATACCAAATGAAACAGCCCAAGAGGGTCTAAATGGTGATCCCCAGAACTTGGAAGCAACTGGCTGGAAAAAATCAGAGGATGTGGTGCAGAAGTGGCTTTTCCTAAAGGCAGGGGTCTCGCTGGCTAATTGGAAACTGTTCTGTGTCCTGGTGTGCCGTGGGGAGATACAGGGGGCTCTGTGCTCTGGCCCAGAGCTGGGCACAGCTCAGCATCAGTATGAGTCAGTATTTCCCCCCCGCCTCCACCTCCAGTTCTGGCAATAAACCAGTAAAGGCTTGGGGGATTGTGTTGGGATATTTTTATTTTTTGTAAAGCATTTTGGGATCCAGTTGGAGGCAAGGTGCTGTGCAGATGCAAGCTCGTTAGAAGATCATTATCATTATTTACCTGCTGTGTCTGTCTGTCTCTAAATAGCATTAGCTGTCAGCCTATTTATCCATGTTCCCCTCTTACCATTATAGTGGCAAAACACCAGCTTGCCCCATCTCCCAGCCCCTCTGCACCTCCTCCCTCCCCAGTCCCCATGCCCACAAACACTGGTTGCACTGGGCTGTGTTACGAGAGCCAGAGGGGCACGAAGCCAGGCTGTGCCGTGGGCTCAACCCATCCTGTGCTGCAAGGCAAAACTCAGATTATTATTTTATTTTATTTTAAGCCTTGAAATGCAAGGAGTGTGACCAGGCAAAAGCGTGATCCCCTTTGGCGTCGCTGCGTGTCCCTTGGCAGCCTGTGTGGCTGATGCCGCTCTGTGTAGCGTTGTGGTCGTGTTGCTCAGAGAAGATAATTAATATGAGGAAGCTAAAAATTTTGCCGTGCACTTTTTACAGCCTCTAACCCTATTAGTCAGGCCATTTGGAGTCCGGGGAGGGCTATTTCTTGCCAGAATAGATTGCAAATGGATTGAGTTCCATTACGTTGTTAATTAAAAGGAATAGAATAAAAAAAAAAGGGGGGGAGGAGAAGCAGCAATAGAGTTTTCTGAAACTTTGGAAGGAAAATTAAAGCCTCTTGGGTATTTTCCACTGGTGCATTGACGTGGAATTGCCTCCGTGCTTTGTCCACCCTGGGTTTCTTTTTGCTCTTGAGCATCACTAGTGCTTGCCTGTCCCAGTGCCACCCCACCTGGGGACCGCCAGACGTCCTGGCTGAAGCCCAGGAGGGTCTGTAGGCCAGCATAGAGAAGGATGGTGGGGCTGAGTGTCCCCAGTGGGGCTGAGTGTCCCCAGCAGGCTGGGGATTGCCACAGAGGAGCTGGAGGAGCAGGCAGCCAGCCCAGGTTTGGAGAGCCCAGTCCCGCCGCCCGAGGCGAGCTGCCCCCCCCAAACATCAAGGCAGCTCCGTTAGACTTTCATGAGCGCTATCTCTTGCCCAGAGCGCTCAGTGCACTCGGTTATTTTGTACCACGGCCCCGCAGCCTGTGATGTGCCAGACGTGGCGTGTCTAAGAAGCCGGGGCTGTTTCTTATCAGCCGTTCGCACTGTCTCAGAACCCTTCTGCTAAGTGTCTTTTGTCCCCTAATAAACTGATAAGCCCCTGGTAATCCGCCCGATCGCTGATAGGCAGGGCAGCCCTGCTCTCCCTCGCCTCACAGATAAGGCAGCTCTTTGCCAGCGGGGGATACAGGAGCCACAGCAGCCTCGGGAGCGCTGAGCTGCCCCCCAGCACCCGGGGAAGGGTGGGCTTGGGGGGAGCGTGTGGCCTGATCCAGCGCATCCCTGGCTTGGGCTCGGAGAGGGAACGGGGCTTGATTACAGAGCAATGAGGATGGACTGGTCCTGCCTCTGTCTTAGCCTGATACGGGGTTTTTGCGTCGCTGGGGAGGGGGGGCTTGTGTCTTGGGTTCGTCCCGCAGAGCACGGGCACAACTCGCCCTCCCAGGTCTGCTGGGACCCGCGGTGTGCCAGGGCACGGAGCCCTGCCCAGTGCCAGTGCCACAGCAGCTTAGCAGAGGATAATTGAAAAGAAACGGAAAGAAGAGAGGAGAAAACACACATTTTCTCCTCTCCCCTTGCTCTTCCAACACCGTTTTGCTGGCTGCTCTCGGGAGAGGGGCAGGAGGGAGCTCTGGAGCTGCTTTTGGGGTTGATTATCTGGGCTCTTCCCTGAGCTGCTGTGGTACAAACAGCTCCCGTCCCAGGGCTGTTGGCCACCTGGCATGTGGGGGGAGCAAACCCACCCCCAGTCTCCCTGCACCCAGAGCCAGCATGAAACACGGCGTCGTTCTCCTGGGGCACCCCCATCCCAGCACAGACTCCAGTCTTCCTGGGCCACGGGAGGGGAAGCTCCCCAGCTCTCGCTGTGTGTGCACCAACCAGCATCATTTAATTTGTCAAGCAACAGGGAGGAAGGGAAAGGAGGGTTTAATTTCATGTTTTTACCATCTTGTCGGCCTTCTCCTCAGGGGCTGCTGCTCTTTGGCCTGATGTAGCCACAGCTCTTGTTTAGCAGGATCTGGGCTTGTTCTTCTTTCTTGTGGTGGAAAACAACTCATTAGCACAAGGTATGCTGAAGCCCTGGAGACTTTCTTATTCTCCTACTTTTTCGCGCAGCACAAGGATGGAGTGTCTTTCTCCTGGCACTGAGCAACATCACGGGCTCACCTCTGTGTCCTCCTCCTCCTCTGCTCCTGTGTTTTGGGGTTAACGCTGGCTGCGCCCCTTTGTTTGATACGGGGTTTGGAGCCAGGGGCATAAAATAAAAAGTAGGATCAATTTTCCCCCTGCCTTCTCTCCTTAATTGCCTGCATTTATGTATCTGTTTGCTGCTGCTGGAGTGAGTGGGCTCAGCCCAGCAACCTGCTGTGTGGGGATTGGAAATGAAGTATCAAGAAGGCACTGACAGCCTGCTCGCGAAGGCTTGATCAATCAGGATGTAATAGAAAAATGGCTCTGGCTCCAAAAGGGAAAGGGAAGCAAAGGATTTGATTAAAAAGTAAGACAGTAACTGGTTGCAGGGGCCATCTCTTGGAGGCGGATGAATCAGCAGGTAGTTAGAGAGGGGCTTGAGAGCAAAGTAGGGGGGAATCGCCTGTGCCCTTGGGCTGAGGAGTCTGTTGTGGGTCTCGCTGCCCTCTTCCTGATGGGGGTGTTGGGGTAGGAGAGGCAAAGCTGTGGGTGGGAGATTGCCTGGTGCTGTGGGCAGAGCCAGGGACGGGTCTGTACCACCACAGAGTGATACTGCTTGGGCTGGACCCTGGGAGCAGGGCATGGACATGGGCATTTCAACTGGGAAACATCAAACCCAAGGCCTGAATCCAATTGAAAAAGAGACCGATTGGACCCGGATGGCAAACCCTGAGTTGTGTTAGAGGCACTGATGCCTGTGAGCTCTGAGGATGGAGCTGTGCTGGGCTCCTCTGGCCACAGGCAGAGCCTGGGTGCAGGCAGCCCGGTGCCTGCCCTGCTGGCATTTCATGTGGGTGAACAGACACTAAATAATGGGCAGCCTATTGATCCAAGGTCACCCATGCCAAGGTGTGATCAATAGGAACGGACAGCTGAGTGGTTCTGTAATAAAGTGCCTTCACCTTAGTGGATTTGGGAGAGAGCAAGGGTATGGGAGATTAAATCCTCCTGCCATCGACAGCTCATCAAGCAAAAGATATATTAGTGAAGAAAAATTATGCTTCCTGAGCCCTGATGGGATGAATCGAGCTGCTGGGAGCCGTTTGTGCTCTTTGGGGGAATATCAGCAAGGAGAGCAGCTCTGCTGCCTCCCACCACCCCGCTCCCAGCACCCACTGGCAGGGAATTTCCCGAGCAGCAACAAAGCCTCCCAGGGCTTTGAAGGGATTAGGGAATATGTGAGGGAGTTTGCTATGGTGGCTGCTGCTGCAGCCCAGTGCCAGGCTGCTGGCTGGAGGGCGGGTGTGGGTCTGGCTGTGCCATCCTAAAACCCAGCCACTGTCAATGCCCTTCCAGCCTGATGGGCTGTGACGGGCAGTAAAGGGCATCACACCGTGACCCTGCCATGCCTGGGCTGCCCTGGAGCCCATGGAGACAGACAGGCTGGGAAGCACTGCCTTCCCAGAGCGTTCCAGGACCTGTCCCCATGTGTGGAGGGAGGGGATGATGCTCTCTAGATGCCAGCAGGGTCTGGTGGGATCAGGCTGATGCTGTCTGAAGCAGGGAAATGGAAGGTGCAGGGTTAGACCCTGCTGTCCTGACCAGCTCTTCCCTATGAACATCCCCCCTGTAACCTTCCAGCAGGAAGGAGAGAAAGTGAATAACACTGAAACCCATGCAGGCCCTGGGGTGACAGCAGCCCTCTGACATCTCCTCCACCTGTTTTTCAAGACAAACTTTCCGCTGTGATCCACACGCTGCTTTATTGAGCTCTATTTCCTCCAGTCTAACTACAGAAAGAAATTGGCAGCAAACGCTCTCGCGGGCAGCATGGAACGGCGGCGGCCGGCTGTCAGGGCCCCTGGGGTTTTATTGCCCTGCCAAACACCTACATCATGGTGACACATACATAATTACATATCGGACCGGGAAGGATGAAGCGCCCGGCACCTCCTAAACGTGTCAACATGATTTGAGAGGTTTGGGCTCGGCTGGACTTCGCAGGCATTAGATTTTAGACTCCAATCACACGGGCATCCGGAGGATCAATAGCTGCACACCTTAAAGCAGCTGGCTGGAAGGTGAGGGACTGGGGCGTTGGGTGTCAGGGAGAACGATTAAATTGATGTATGAGTTGGGTTTGGGGTTAGTCACTCTCTCTTCCTGCTGGGGAGAGGAAATCTTGTGGGCAGACGGTGTCTCAGCATCTCCATCCCGTATCAGCAGTCGGGAGCTGCCCGTAGATGATGTGTGACCCTTGTTGTGCAGAAGAGCATCTCCCAGATCCACGGGTCTTGGACCCAGACACATCACCTCGTGTCGACAGCAAATAGCTTTTGGTAAGAGAAGCAGGTATCTGCTGGCTGAGCTCCATCCCATGGCAAACAAAGGGCTACAGAGATGATGAGGGGCCTGGAGCATCTCCCTTACGAGGAGAGGCTGAGGGACTTGGGTCTTTTTAGTCTGGAGAAGAGAAGGCTGAGGGGGGATCTGATCAATGCCTATAAATACTTAAAGGGTGGGTGTCAGGAGGATGGGGCTGGTCTTTTTTCAGTGGTGCCCAGGGACAAGACAAGAGGAAATGGGCACAAACTTGAACATAAGAAGTTCCACCTAAACATGAGGAGGAGCTTCTTTCCTGTGAGGGTGGCAGAGCCCTGGCAGAGGCTGCCCAGGGAGGTGGTGGAGTCTCCTTCTCTGGAGACATTCAAACCCACCTGGACACGTTCCTGTGGGACCTGCTCTGGCAGGAGGTTGGACTGGATGATCTCCAGAGGTCCCTTCCAGCCCCATGTCATTCTGTGTTTCTGTGAAACGCAGAGGGCTGGGGGAGCCAGCTCCAGGTTGTCCTGTCTGGCCTGAGATTGAGCAATGGGAGGGGGCAGATGGAGGAGGTCCCTTCCAACCCCATGTCATTCTATGTTTCTGTGAAATGCAGAGGGCTGGGGGAGCGTGGCACAGCAGTGGGACATGCTCCAGGTTGTCCTGTCTGGCCTGAGATGAGCAACAGGAGGGGGCAGATGGAACGGTGATTTTGGGCCCTTGTGTGGGTTCCTGCTGAAGCTGCGTGGGATGGAGCTGCCCTGCTTTGGGCAATGCTGCCTTCCATCTGTGCTCTATGATCTGCCTTGGAAAACGAGGGGAGCTGGGGGTGATTCGTGTTATTGAGGCTGGTTAGGAGAAAAACCAAAATCAGAAAATTCTTGAACAAAACAAGTGGAATTTTGCACTGAGTTTTCTTGTGGAATTCTTTGGGAATAACTGATTGGAGCTCTTACTGAAAAGAGCTGAGGTTCCTGGGGAATTCTTGTCCCCTCTAGCTCAACTTCATGGCATTAGGCACGTGAGACTTTCTAGTGACTGATGAACTGTTAATTAAAATACCCATTGATTATTCATTAACCCTGCACGGTCTGCTTCGGGACAGCCCTGCTGTGACCCCTTCCCCTCTCTCAGCCAGGGCAGCTCTTCCCTCTTTAAATTTTCTCACCCCCTGGTCTCTCAGGTGGATGAAGAGCTGAATGTCCTCTGTGTCCCTCACTGTCCTCCGTGTCCCCTGCCTTGTCCCCAGGGCCAGGCTCTCCCCTCCGTACTGGGGAAGGTTTGGATGCACACACACGAGCCCCTGGGTGCTGGGAAGTGGTTCAGCCCGTTTGTTTGACATGAGAAATTAATTTCCCTGATGCAGAAGCTCCGTTTTGGCCCCGTGAGTCCTGTCACGTTTTCCAAACCGTCCCCGGCTCGGTCTGTGCCGAGGTTTGTGGCATCTGTCAGGGGCTCCCCCGCGCTCTGCCAGCCCCAATTACCCGGCGCCACTTAAGGGGAAAACACCTGCAAACAAATTGAATGTTTCTAAGTGCAAATTGGTTTTTCAATTGCTCAAGATTTAAAGTGGCACTACTGCAAAATAACATTATTTTTAGGTGAAATTTGTTTTTTTTTTTTTTTTTTTTTTTTTTTTATTTGAGGGGAGGTGTCTTGAGGGAGTGTGTTGTGCAGGGAGGGTGAGCGAGCAGGGAAAAGGCACATGGATTGTGTTGTTTGGGGATGCTGAGTGAAATGCAGTAAGTTTTTAGCTGGCTCCTGACATCGTACAAGGAAGGCAGGTCCCAGAAGGCTGGTTGTACTGGGATGTCTTGGATTGCAGTCTGGAAACAGCCGGCAGATGAATCTCCCACCTGCACTGCCTCATCCCCTCCCAGTCTGATGCTCATGATGCAGGGAAGGGAGAAAACACAGGACCCTGGCATGAAACGAGCTGAGAAGTGCCTGTGCAGGGTCTCTGTCCTGTTTGGGGGGGGGAGGAGAGCATCCTCTGCTGTCTGGGGGGTGATCTCGGACCCGTACCCGGTAGATACAAACCCATGGATGCCACTGTGGCGGCTCCCGGCGAGGCTCTGAGCGGGGTTCAGCGCGGCTCCAAACTTCCCCTTCTCCTCCACAGGCTCTCCACAGGCTTCATTTCCACTAAATCACCCACATCGGTTTCGCTCAGCGGTAGGAAAGCCACGTTCAGAATATAATAGTTGATCTTTTATGACATTTACCGCCACTCATGTCAGAGCCAGCGCCTGTTTAATTCACTTGTTGCTCTGCCATCCGTCAATCACTGCAAATGTTATAACAGCAATCTGTCACAGGGGGTGGGGGGGACGCGGGGGTGTCTGCGTGGGGCATCGGATGGGCCCGAGAAATCACGTGCCACCTCTGAATTATTTTGGGGAGGGGGCATCCGTGGCTCACCAGTCCTCTTGGCTCCCTTGGCACTAACAACCTGCCTTGGCAATGGGCTTGGGCAGCAAGCTTAATTATTTTGCTTATTTATTTGCCATTTTGGCTGCTCTGCTGCTCATCCCCCAGCCCAGCAAACGTCCCCCCACCACATACACCTCTTGTGGGGAGCAGGAGGCGTCTTATGAGATTCCAAGTGGTGAAAGTTTGCCTGGTTTTGTGGCAGTTTGCATCCCCAACAGCCCGTGTAACAGCAGCCATCAACAACAAAAAGCCCAGCAGCAAAACAAATGAAGACAAAGTAACCTTAGTTTTCACTTCTTTGCAAGAAATTATATTAATATATCTGCGGGCTTGTGTGTAATAACAAAGATGCAATTCCAGTGACGCCTTGTTTGGGTGAAGGCAGGCTTGCAGGAGGCGTTTGAGCTCACTTTTCCTGCGAGGAGTCAGCGTTTTGATTGATCTTTCAGCGAAGACAGGAAAATGCACCAACTTTGTGTGACTCTCTATTTTTTTTTTTTTTGTGGTGACATTTCGTAGGGTTTCCGTGCGCGCCGCTGTGAAATAAATGACACGCGCTGATTCCCACCGCACAGGGCTATAACTCCACGGGGTGATGCTGCTGACATTATAAACACCTGCCTAAAGCTGAGTATTTCCTGCAGCACCCAGTGCCGATCCCAGTCGACTACCAGTGCCGAGCTGACTGGGTTAGGGAGAATCCCAGTGCGGGCGAAGGTGGGGAACTGGGCTTTCGGCCCTGAAGTGGGACGAGCCGCAGAAGGAGGATCAGAGCAGGGTCTTACTGTCAAAGGAGGTGTTGGAGCCCAGCGTGACAGGTAAAAGCCCTGCGCTTTTTCCCCTCCTGACTTCAACATGGAAAGTCTTTCAGATGCTCCTTTTCCCCTTGCACAGAGCTCTTTGTTCATGACAACTCTAAGAGCGAGCAGAGAAGTTCATAAATACTGATTGTCCCCGGACTCACATCCGTGCTGGTCCCTTGTTGCCTGGTGAAGGGATGAGGGTCCCCCTGAGCCCCCAGAGTGTCCCTGTTCCCCAGGGAGAGCTCAGGCTGCTGCCCAGCGATGGTGGGAAGATTTTGGGTGAAACACGGGGGAAATCCTGCAGTTTGGAGCCGGCAGACTCTCTGCTTTCTCTTCTGACCCTCGCGGGTGTGATTTTTTGATGATTTTTGACCTTGATGGGTCTCAGATTCCCTGCCTGTGAAGTAGAGTGAAATTTTCCTTCTGCTGCGGTGTCACCAGCTCCTCCAGCCCCACTTGGGTTTTATTCTCTTCTCCACAGAAATGCTGAAGGATGCTCTCCCGTGTCTCAGGCTGATGGGTGGCACCGCTTGGTGAGCAGGGACAAGGCTCTCATTGAGCCATGGGAGCGCAAAGGCAGCTCTTCTCTCCCCCCTTATTCCCTTGTTATTCTCCTGTATTTCCCCCTTCCCACTTCCCTCTCTGCCCTCCCAGATGATGCTCAGCTCTGCTTCCCCCGCTGTGCCCTTGCAAGTGTGAGCAAACAGAGGAGCAGGGCTGGACGATGCAGACCCCACGCCAGCAAGGAGACACTCAGCCCTGTGTTCCCACCAGGGTTGTGTCTGCACCCCAAAATCCCCTCTCATGGGGGCTTTGTGGGCCAGTGTCTGAGACCTGAGCGATGCTCCTGGGATTCAGCCCCACGGGAGCTGCTCTGAAAGCAGGTGGGAGCTTTGCTGGGCCAGCTGCCGGGGCTGCCGGGCAAGCTCCGAGTCGGGCATGTCGCTTTTGGGGCAGGAGCAGGTGTTTTGTGCAGTTGCAGATGTTTTGAGCACATCTCTAGTGCTCACATATGGACTTTGAACCTCGAAGGCTGTTCTTAGTCACTGGCAAGTCAGGCGTGAGGCTGGCTTGGGAATGGACTTATGAGCCCTTCTGCTTGGGTTTGGAGTCTCTGGTTTTGAGCCTTTTTGGGCAATGGGTTCTCCTTTGCTCCTCAGTCCCAAGAGACAGGTTCACCACCTCTTCTCAAATGAAAGCCGAGTCCCTTGTGCCCTGTCTGAGGTTTCACACCACCCTGGTTTCACGTGGCTGTGCCAATGCCACGCTGCTGGGCAGTGGCACGGGGCACAGGCTGCTCCATCTTGGTGCTGGCGTGGGGATGCTCTTGTCCCCTTGACCCCATCTCCTTCAGGCCAAATCTGCGTGGGAAGAGCCAGGTAGCCAGGATTTACCCACCAGAGCTGCTGGTTTGTGGGTGCTGGGGAAAGGGGAGGATAAAGGGAGAAGAGAGCATCTAGAGGATCGAGGAAGGAATCACCAGCCTGGGTAGAGCGTGGTGCTGAGCTCCAGCCGAGCAAAGGGGGCTGCTGGACCATGTGCTTGTGGCTGATTCCCTAAACCCTTGAACATGAGGATTTATAACGGAAAGGCTGCCGGAGCAGGAGCCTAGCAGGGTGAATGGAGCTGCTTTAATGGATATTAAGTGATTTGCAAGCCTGCTGCTTGCAAACACAGCTGTAAATAGAACAAGAGGAGGGGGGAACAGATGAAAAGAGGCTCAGGCTCTTTAGCGGTGTAGTGTGAAAAATGGGGAAAGGTTCCTGTGCAGGGCTCGGGCAGCGGGAGAAACAAAAGCCGCAGCATCTATTTTCATATCTTTTATGTCTTCCTTGCACTTAATCTTGTTTAGCTCTGCAATTAAATTTTAAGATGCATAAGAGTGTTCGCTTACACACTTGGATTCTTCGCAGATTGAATTATTTAATAGAGTGTGGAGCGGCTCCATGATCTCGGAGCTATGGCACCAAATGCAGCCAAGCAGAAAATTAATAAACACTGCCTGCCGTCTCCGCGCCTCCCGCGCTCTCCGCTGCCATCCTCCCTCCCCGGCACGCTCTCCTCCTGCCAGCCGCCTCCTCTCCACCCCCTTCTCCAGCCTTTCCTCTGGGGTTTCCTCCGTGCCTCCCTCTGCTGCTTTCTCCTTTAGTTTTGCCATTCATCCTCCTGCTTCCCCCCCCTGCAAGGTGTCTGTGTTCAGCCCCTCGCTTGGGTCTAGGGGCTGCCCTGCCCATGTGTCCTGTGGGCTTGAGGGACATGTAGGGGGAGAGGGGATATCCAGTCTGTGTCACTGGGGGGGGACAGGCTGCCTTGGACACGTGGGATTGTTCGACCCTGTCTGTGCAGCAGTTGAGTCCATCCCCATCACAGGATCACACAATGGTTTGGGTTGGAAGGGACCTTAAAGCCCCCCCAGTGCCACCCCCTGCCCTGGGCAGGGACACCTCCCACCAGACCAGGTTGCTCCAAGCCCCCTCCAACCTGGCCTTGAACCCCTCCAGGGATGGGGCAGCCACAACTTCCCTGGGCAACCTGGGCCAGGCTCTCACCACCCTCACACCAAACAAGTTCTTCCCCACAGCTCAGCTCCATCTCCCCTCTTTCAGGGTCAAACCCTTCCCCCTCCTCCTAGGGCTCCCCTCCCTGATCCAGAGTCCCTCCCCATCTCTCCTGGAGCCCCTTGAGGGACTGGAAGGGGCTCCAAAGTCTCCCCGGAGCCTTCTCTTCTCCAGACTGAACCCCCCCAACTCTCTCAGCCCCCCCTCCCAGCAGAGGGGCTCCAGCCCTCCCAGCATCTCCGGGGCCTCCTCTGGCCCCGCTCCAACAGCTCTGTGTCCTTCTGTGCTGGGGAAACCCCTCCGCTGTGAAGAATGGGACCAGCCTGTGGTTTTCTGCTATCGCGTGCCTTGGTGTGGAATAATTGCATTTTGAATGCCATCAGCTTTCTCTCTCTTCTCCCTTGCTCCCCAGCCAACAAAGTTGTTCTTTTCTCCCTTCCTTTCTTTTTTGGTAACCTTTCCAGGCAACAAATTGCAGGGGGCAATTATGCTGTGCGCTAAAGAGAGCATTAAGCCAGCCACAATTTCCGTAGAGGATGTTGCTCAGCAAACAGCAATACAAAAGCGGTCTATGAAATTCATCAAATTGCCTGTTGGATAAAGGCATACATTTACAGTGCACTTGGAGCCCTTGTGAATTATCTGAAGAGAAATCTGTTCGTTATTTCTTTTCCTTTTAAGTTCCCCTTTTCACAAGGAAGCAAATAAAAAGGTTTGAAAATTGCTGCTAAAGCAGGGGTCTGGCCTCTCCTTCCTCGGAGACGCCGGTGGTTTTCCTCCGTCGGTTCTTGGCAGGGATGTGCCTGGGGTTTTATGGCTTTTAATGCGAGTCTCCATCGCTCTTTTCCGCAGAGCTTCCCCTCCCGCCTCCTGCCCTTCCCGCTGCTCTCCTGATGGCTGGCAGATGTTGCGGTGGCATTTCATGGGGCCACCCAGCGTGGGTGAGGGCAAACGGAGGCACCGGCAGGTTAAACTGCGTGTGCCCACGGCGCTGAGCGGTCCCTGCCTCCCGTCCCCATCCCATCACCTCCACCGAGCCACCACCTGCGGTCCCAGCACCGCCCTCCTCATTTAGGGGGGTGTCTGCTAAAATTCAGCCCTTCCTTCTCAATAGCCAAGAGGCGAGGCTTCCCGCTGCACTGAGTTGAGATTATTTCTTATCCTTTCCAGAGTATTTTTCCAAAAGCTGCCCTCCCCGAGGCTTTCTGGCAGGAGAGAGGGCTCAGACGTGGAGCTGCGGGGTCAGGCAGTGATGCGTTCCCGGCCCCGCCGCAGGGCAGGAATAGGTCTTGTGCAATTGAAATTCTGGAGGGAATAACAGGGACACAGCAGAGAAGCAGCTAAAACACCTCTCTAATTGCTAATCAATACCCTAAAGAAATGTTGCCCTGGCTGAAACCTGCTCCTGGAGGGAAAAAAAAAATAAAAAAAAAAATCCACATGATTTGTTTCGTGATTAGAATGAGATTTTATTTGTCTGGCTTCTGGTTTGGTTTTTCCCCTTTTCTGTTCTTCGGCCCTCCCTCTCTGTCCCTCCCACCCCCCTCATTCCACTCAGGTTTATGAAGTTATCACCCACTCCTCAGTTCAAAACCTCACCGAGTAACTTCTGGCTCCACAGACAGACCAACACTAATCTTCTGTGTAATTGAATCATCACCGTGGATATTATTTGGCTGCTTCAAAACAGTTCTGTTTCTCAAGAAATATTTTTATTATCTTTCGGTGCGGTTGCGGGGTGTTCTGGTTTGGTTTTTTTCAGTAGTAATATTATTTCCTTGCTTTCAAACGCTCTCCACAGCGTGGCTTTTTATTGATGTGTTACAAGGATTTCTATCTCTCTTAAAAACTTCTCGGTGGGTGTGTGGAGCTGTGACTCCCCCCCTCTCTAAGGGAGGCTGTTGCCTCTGCAAGGATGGGCAGTTAAGGGACATGACCAAGGAGAATTTGCCTACACTGAGCTGCCTCTGATCTCCTGAGCCACCAGTTTGAAGCTTGCTTTGGGCTAGTTTGCAGCTCGGTGGGGTTATCACCATTCTCTGGGTGCTGGGGGGGATTTCCTCCCTCTCCCCTAACCCCAAGGGCTCTCTGCAGCCTGGATAAACCTCTCCCAAAATCCAGCTGCCATTCCAAGGGAGGGATAATCCAGACACCAGCTCCTGGGGAAGAAGAAATCCAAGGTGAATGCAATGTGCTCTGACCTGAGGATGATCCGTGGCAGCTCAGAGAGAAGAGTGGGGAAGGGGCCAGGCGAAGAGCTCGGGGGGTAGGGGAGGGATTTCTTCAATCCCACAATTGCCTGAATTCATTGCAATTATTGGCAGCGCTTCTCTACTGAACTAAATAAAGTAAAATAAATAAGGAAAGCAGAAGGCAATATAAGGCAGTTAGAGAGGATCAGTGGTGAATTGAATAATTCATTCAGGAGAGAAAAAGAGCTATTTGCAATGTCAGTCTTATCTTGATTGTATTTATAGACAGGAACTTTTGACAAGGAAATTACCTGTAAATTCTTCTTCTTTTTCTTTTTTTTTTCCTTCCTTCATCCCAGAAAATAACGGGCAGGAAGATTTCCTGCAGAGTTTTTTTTCATTTTATTTTGTTTTCTGAGGCGGTTTGATGGATTTCTGTAAAGAACATGAAATCTTGTGACCTCCTTGTGAGCCCAGGGGAAGCTGTTACTTTGATGGAAACCAAGATAGTGGCAGGTGGAAACTCAGGAGGAAAAGGAGACAGGAATGTTCCTTGGTGCTTCCAAAAAAGGGATGGAGGCCACATGTTTGTATTTCTTACACTGAATTTTAGAGCAGGAGAGGTCTCAGGGTCTCTATTTGCTGGTGGGTAGATGTTGCTGCTCCAAGTTTTTATCTCTTGAAAGTGGAGATTTTGGGGTTTTCAGGAGTATTGCTGGAGGCAGGGATGTTCCAGGTGGAGCCCCCGTGGCTGCCAGTGGGACTCTGCCCATGGCCCAGGTGTCTGGGGTGCGAGGGGGGCTCTGGGTGTCCCCCAGCCCCAGGGGTGCTGGTGGGGAGGAGGAGTGGGAGATGGCAGCTGGTGTAGCCCCAACACCTCTTCAAGCACCGCTTCTCCTCCTGCAAAGCTGCAGCCTGCCAGAAGTGTCGTTTTATTTTAGAAGACATCATTTGGAATGAAAGATGGCTTGGAAAAAAAAAAAAAATTAATCCTACTGAGTTCCTTTGGCAGAGAGAGAACCCAGGGGCTTTAAATGTTTATTTACAGCTCTCATGCCTCATATTTGCTCTTCTCCTCATTGAGAGATGGGGGACTTTTGGGTTGAAACTCCACTTTTCCACCCTAAAAAGTGGCCCTGGAGTTGAACTCAGAGAAGTCTAGCCCAGGACAGACTCTGCTGAAGCAGAAGCTCCAGTTCTGCCTCTGAACAGCCGTTGTTGTAATTTGTTTTCCGAGCGGTGTTGGGGAAATGTGTGTTGTTCGTCGAACCTCCCATTTGCATTGAAGGGAAGTTATAATTTGAGCGAAGCATGAAATACTCGCGGCAAACTTCTTGTCTCCGCGAGCGCGCTGGAGCTCAGCCTCGTGTATAATTGAGTTGTTGTAATGAAGTCTGGGCTTGGTTCTTCAAGAAGGAATTTGTTTCGAAAAGAGACTCTCGACTTAATTTAGATTTCATGCTATTTCCCAGCGCTCGCTTGTCAGTATTGTAGGTCTTATGGGCCAATTTCTCCCTGGGGTAATTCCACGGAGGTCAAGTGGTGCTGGGATGTGGCTCTGCGAGGAGCTTAGGGATGTAATAACCCACAAGTGGTCCCTTGGCAGTAATCACCGCGCGGCAGAGGATGTGAGCGCAGGCAGCACCGGCCACAAACAGCGGTGTGTGGAGCTCCAACCCTTCAAAGTGCTGGGAGCTCCACGGTGCTGCTGTGTCCATGGGATGGGGACAACCTGGGGTCCCCAAGGAGACCAGAGCAGGGGGTTGTATGATTGCCTGGTGGACCACGCTCTGGAGACGGACACAGGGCTATGGAAAAGAAGAGTTTTCCCTGTTGTGTTAAAACTACAATGGATAAAATATGGGGATGGAAGGAGCTGACCCTCCAATGCCTCCTTACCAAGGCAGACACCACACCACCTCCAAAGCACCAGGCTTTTTTTTTTGCTCTGCTGATCTTCTGGGAAAGTCCCCCCTCCTGCAGAGCTGCTGGTGAATATTTTCCAGGCTCCGTAACTCATTAGCATCTCTAAGCAAATGTAAAAGTAAGAAGCAAACAAGCTCCCTTTCCTTCATTTGTGCATTTTGGTTTTAAATATTACGTTTCCAGGGATAAACGTTGGCAGCACTTGAAATAAGATGTATTAATTAATGAACGAAGCACTTAATTTAGGTTTAATAGGATAATCCTTTGCCGCATGTTACATAAATAGTAATTGAATATTAAGAATGCATTGAATGAGAATTAACTACTAAGGGAGAGATGCATTCTCTCATATTGCATTCGTGTTAAAGGCGTAGCCCCAGCCTGGGTCTCCAGCGTGGGAAAGCCAGATTCAAAGGCTCTGAAAGTCAATGCAGCAGCTGCTCTGCAATGTGTGTAGAGCACGGAGTGAGAAATTCAGGTTTAGGTTTGTGTTCTTTACCAATCAATGGCCTGACACGAAGCTCAGCTGAAAAGGAGGGACCTCCTGGCATTGACTTTGAGAGCAGCTGGATCACTCGCCAGGTGAAATCTAGCCATTCTCCTAAACACACACCTAGGAGAAATAAAATTACTAGTGAGGGGCATCAGCAGGTCTGGAGGCAAAGGGCTTCTTCATTATCCAGAGCCACGGGACTCTCGGCCACGTAGAGCTCAACAGCTTTGCCAGGTCTGGAGAGCATCCAATCCAGCAAGGAGAGGGTGACTGAGCACCGGCAGGATGGGACCTTGTCATCTCTTTGGAGCTTGAGCTGGGGAAGAGCTTTCCTTGGGCAGTGTGTCCCCTGGCCCCTGTGTCACCCCAGTCTCCTCCTGACCCCCCGACTGCAGCAACCACGGGAAGTGCAGTCCTGCATCCTTCCTCGCTCTCCGAGGGGAATCTGCCACCTTCGTTTCATTCTGGGATTTATTTATTGCCGCTCACTCAATTACATTATTGCAAAGTGTGAGTGATAAAACCCTTAAATTACTTATAGCTCATCCTTGTTTAAGGGAATAATTAGTGTGCTTCTAAACAGGGAGCAATTCTTCACAATGGGAAATTTAGTCTTTAAGGCTATTTCCCCTGTAACTTATGCTACATAATTTAGCACTGATTACACAAGTATTTTATTCTGTCTAGCCCTAAAACTTCCCCTCCTTCCCATGCCAGTTTACCTCGGTGCTGCGGGTCATTGCACAAGGAAGGTGCTGCAGATCCTGCTTAGGGGACTTGCTGAGGGTTGTTCAGTGACTCCTGGCGGGGCAGAGAAACAATATCAGGTCCCCTAAATTCTCCATCGATGGAGCCGCAGACCCCAAGGTCCATCTCCGTCCTGTGCCCACCCTCAGCCCTGCCAGCTCCACCAAAACCCCAAACGTGTCTTCTCTCGGCTAAACCCTAGCCTGGCACTGGAAGTCAAGTTGATCACAGAGGTTTTCTAGCTCTTATTTTAATTATTTTTATTCTTGGCCAGAAAAAAAACCCGCCTCAAACCTCAGCCGTTTGCCTGTGTCACTTCAGCCCGTCTGGGTGATTTATGCAGCCGAGGAGAGGGAGGTTATTTAGCAATTGTTTCAAAACCAGGTGCCGGGGAGTGGGGGGGGTGTTTGGAGGGGGATGGAGACATATTTCATTTGTGATTGGGATGGTGCCACCTGGGAGAGGCTGGGTGACAGGTAGGGAGAGCTGGTGTAATTCATCTCCTGGGCTGGGAGGAGCTGGAGCCCCACAGCAAATCTTGTGGCAGGAGTTTGGAGCATCTCCATTCCAGCTGGGGACCACGGCTCAGCTGGCACGAGGGGTTTTTTGGGTGGGAGGAGAGGTGACAACCCCACAGAGGGGGGGACCGAGCAGGGGGGGCCCTATGCCCTGACCTGGTGCTGCTGTTCCTGCGTTGAAGCTGGAGCAGGAGACCCCTGGCAGGTTTCTGCCGTGTGCGGCGAGGCAGAGCGCAGCCATTTCCAGTGCAACCCAATTCTCCCTCTATGTTAATTAAATGGGACAGGAACATGGACCTGGCTTCTCTGAATAAGAAATCAACTGGAAGGTGGCTCCTTTCCCGAGCCCTGCTGCTTCAGCAACCGGGCTGGGGAGTGGGGAGCGGGGGGAAGGCAAGGCAGGAGGGGAAGACTATCCCTGGATTAAATTTAATGAAAATAAATATATCAGCTCTGCTAGCAGCAGACGGGGCCCCGTTTAGGGAACAGCGAGTCCAGCTCATTCTTCAGGAGCTGGAACTTTTTGCGCTGGCTCGGAGCCCGCGTGGTGTCTTTGCACAAAGTGTTTTCAGGAGGTGCAGGAAGGATGGCTGGAGGGAGGTGAGACAGCCGGGGAGACAATGATAGATGGAGTAATGCTTCAGGAAGCTGGCATATGCTTGACGGTGAGCCTATTATGCTGGATGCTAAATACCTAATGGTGATTAAGTGGCGGTGGTGCGGAAGGAAGGGGGCGGAGGATGGAGAGTTTGACTCGTCAGGCAGCTCCTGGGGTTGCAGAGAGGTGTGGGGGCTTCACGGGTCCGTTTGGTCCTTGGGTTTGTTAGACACAGATTTTTAAATAGCCGCAGCAAAACAGGTATTTCCATAACTAGTTGAAAATAAGAAAGTTGTTCTCCTGTCATGCTCTCTCAGGTTGGGTTTCTTTAAGCATCCCTTAGCGGCTGGCTCAGGCTCCTCTCCATGGAGGGGGGACCAGGACCTGCCTTCTCTCCCCCATCACTCTTCCTACAAAAGATGGAAGAGGTGACCAGGATGGGATCCAAGCGTGGTCAGTCCCTGCCCTGGCGGTTTTGCAGCAGGGAATTAAGATATACTTGAGCTCAATTATTACAGGTTTGATCGTGTCCAGTCCTGATCTGCTGGACTTTGCTTGCTTAGATGCACCCCACCAACGCTCTGGGCTGTTTACATGTAAGGATTTGATCTCGGGTCCATCTCTAAGCCTCCCAGTGTCTCGTGGTGACATTTCCCTTGCTAAATATCAGAACAGGGATGTTTGAAAGGCAGAGCGAGGAAGGACAGAGAGAGAGATGCAGGGTGAAGGATGGGAAAGGGCTGGAGGAGAAGATTAGGGGAACAGTAATAGGAAGTGAAAGGAAAACAAAGTCCAAATCAGGCCTTGTGGAGGAATAAATACCAGGATGGTTGGGTGGTCAGGCAAGGCTCCTGCAGAGGCTGTGGGATCATTCAAAAAGCAATTAAATGCCTTCCTGGGGGAGCCGGGTTACTGGAAAGAATAAGCCACTTTGGACCTTTTCCAGTCCCTGCTATCTTTAATAATCTTCCAGCGACTTGAGCCAACTGGTGGCTGAAGGCAACAGCCAGGACTTCCTAGAGGAGTTGGGCAAAGTAGCAAAGCGTGGGGTAGTGAGCAGATTGTTTGGTCTCACACAGCTCTTAAGCTCAGTTGCCCATGGGGTTGCCCATGGACACCATGGGGCTGGTGGGATGAGGGACAGGGAGATGTGACTCCCTTCCTCCCCATCCTGCTGGGGCGGTCTCCTGGAGGGACTTCCTTGATGTTGATACCACTGGAAAACCCTTGATTCCAACCCCTGGGGGTTGGAACTTGATGATCTTTAAGGTCCCTTCCAACTCGAACCAGTCTATGATTCCATGTGGGTGTCTCTGTTCGCTGGCATTTATCCTGGTCACCTTCCCCCCCCCCCTTTTCTGCTCCTATAGGAACAAATTATCTGAAAAGATCTGAGGAAATGTGAAAACAATAATTATTCACTTCAAAATAGCAGTTCTGGGACACCCGATCTCCACATCTTCTTAGAGAATGAGGCTGTGGCAGACTGACACCTTTCACAACACGGAGCTCGGGGGGGAGGCAGCCGGGCTGGGAACCGCGCCGTGTGCTGAACGCGGCTCTGTCCTCTGTGCCACCATCACCGGGGCTGCTCAGCTCCTCCAGAACGGTCACTGGGGCTGCTGGGCTCCTCCAGAACGGACCAGCGATGGCACATTGTCCCCTCTGCTGTCACCCAAACGCCGGGGCGGTGGCAGGGCCTGGGAGTCCCAGGGCTTCGGTTGGAGCTGCTGTTGAGCAGCCGGGGAGACGTGCAGGAGGCAGCAGGCTTGAAGTGCAATTTGCATTTTAATAAAGAAAGTTGTATTTTTTCAGTAATTTGCATTTAAATCAACCCTGTTTCATAACTGAGCATCCCTCTTAAAGGGGCACTCTGAGCTTTACCTAACTCGGGGGGAAGGTTAGAGGAGGCTTTTGCTCACTCGGCTGAAGCTGGGGGGTAATAATGTCACTTTTTTGCTCACAGGTGATGCCCACGGACCCTCACCCCTGTCTTCAGTCTGCTGGAGCATCCCGGAGTCCTCCGTGGTCCCGACAGCATCTGAGCAGCCCAGGCAGGAGCAGGCAGAGTGGAGGTAGCACAAGGGAGATGAGAGGATTTGCTGGGGCACAGGAGGGGGGACCCTGTTTGTACCCTGAGCAGAAGCAGGGTTGGGGCAGACATGCCCAAACCTGGGTGAAGCTGCGAAGCAGGAGCAGAGGGAAACATTTGTAGTGCAGAGAATGTAAGGAAATAATGAATTTTTAAAACTGTTTTGGATGAACTGGAGTATTCTGTTCTTAACAAATTTGAAGCTTTTCTCCTTTCAACTCCTTTTTGTACTAAAACCTTTCACGCTCCAGCACAAAACACAGGATCTTGAGAAGAGATGGCACTTCTGAAGGCAAACAAGGAGGAGATGTTCTGTTCTGAGCCTGCTGGAAAGCTTCTCCCCTCCAAACGTGATGAACTTTTATTGCTGTTGGGAAAGTTTCTGTAAAAAGCCATTTTCTGATGCAAAAACCATTGCGCTGGTGGCCTGTTTTGCCAGGTCTCGAGGTGATGGAGCTGAAGTTGGTGCTGCCTGTTCTACCTCCTGAGCCCACCAGCAGCGATCTCCCCCCACATCACCTAGGGATGCCCAGACCCCCCTGCACCTCCAGGAGAGCACTCTGCTCAGGGCCCTTTGCTTGTAGGCGCTTTTGTTTGCAGACTGTGAGGTTTCCATCAAAGCCTCTGCTGCCTTTCATCCCCGGGGAAAGCTGCTTGTGAGAACAGCCTTTTAACCACAGCTGATTTAGGGGACGGGGAGCCTTTCATGGTCCTTCTTTTATCTCGGGAATGGGGATGGGTCTCCTTGTAGGAGGTGGATTCAAGTGCTTGGAGAGGGCTTTGTCCTGCCCCCCGGGATGCTCCAGCCCTCGGTACCATGAAGATGGGAGACAGCACCTTCACGCTCTTCCCTTCGGAGCAAAACCTGCCTGTGAAGAGGGAGCTGGAGCTGCTGCTGTTCATTCATTGAAGGGCAAAAAAGCTCAAGTGTTAATTTTAATGTTTAATGCTTTTCAACGAGGTGAAAGCAGAGGGAGAAAGGGGATTGCTTCCTATTCAAGCACCTCTGGCAGATGCCAGGGTGTTTAGTAGGGAAGGTTGTGGGCTAAATCCCACCCCAATTAACTTCCACACCAGGGAGTGAGCCACGAACCCTCCAGGGAGATGGGTTCAGGGGAGGATTGGGCAGTGCAGCCACTGAGCTGAGCACAGATATCTCTTATAACATGACCTGGACGGGGGATTCGCATTGCTGCCGACAACGTGGTCTCTCTCCAGGAGGTGATGGCCACGAAGATGTGACCTGGCTCTTCCTGCCGAGCCGGGAGCTGCCGAGATGCCGCAGGGGTGCTGTGCCACCGCCGCTCCGCTCCATAAAGGATGGGAGAGGCAGGAAGGGGAGGTTGAGTAACAGTGGGTATAATTCAGGTTGATTTCTTCCGACTCTTCATTTGCTGAACGTGTCACCAGCCGTGTAGTATATGGGGTGTTTCGTATCAATTTTCTGCGATGCCAGGCCATAAATAAAGAAAATAAATGTTGCGGCTGTTAATCAGTTGCTGCTCACCCAAATGAGTTCCCTATACATTTTCCTGTTCTATAATTACTTGTCACCTATTGCTAGTTTGTAACTTTTCGCTCTGTGATTCTGTTAGGTGGCTTTTTCCCCCTCTCTTGACAGGATTAATCTGTTAGTTGTGGGGTTGTTTTTTGCGTGTTGTTTTTTTCGCTTCCCTAGGCGGAGGGAGTTAAAAACCTATTGATTGGTAGTGGAGGTTTCTTATGGTATAGAGCTGAGGGAAAAGAAGGTCCAATCAGAGCTGTATTTTTAATGTCCAGAACAAATATTCGATGATACCTGGCTCTGAGCAATCATGCTAACAGACTTTTTGGAAGCACGCGTTGATTTAAGCCTGGTATCGTTGCAGGGAGGTGGCTGCGGTGGTGCTATAAAAGCAAGAGTAGATGCTGAACACTCTCCCCTTTTTCTTTCTGTCTTCTTTTCTACAGCTTTCCAAAGCTCTGGAGACACTCTTTCTTGCAGCACTCGCCTCCCTGCCCTGTCTGCATTCACCCCACGCTGTATCTCCGCTGGGATTTGGGTCGGTCTCCCCATTCTGCAGATGGGGAAGTGAAGGCAAGGAGCCTTGCTCACAGCCATCCTCTTCATCAGCCTCCCCGACAGGGATCCTGATTCCCCATCCAGCAAACTGGGCCAGGAGGCAGAGGAAATCCCCCCTCAAGCAATCCCTTCTGGTGAGGACAGCTTTAAAATAGATAAGTCTAATGGAAGAGAGACAGCTGTGAAAGCATAGCGTGATTTGTCAGCCAGGCCCTCCAAGCCAGAAAATAGAGCTAACTTCATTTCCCTTCCCCTTGCACCAAAAATAATTGTAATTTACACACCAAAGGGACAGATACGCTGGAACATCTTGTGGCAGGAAAGTATTAACTGCAGCTGTCACGTGGAGCCGCCCCAGGGATGGGTATATTAGGGGGGAGGCTGCCAAGATGGCTTTTTGGGGAAAGAGCGTAGGGAAAAGGAGCAGAGGTTTGTGGTGAAGGCGTCCCTGTGCCTCCCCGGGCTGCCTGGCAGAGCTGCCAGTCGCACGTGGGGATGCCTTGAGCTTTGCATCCAGTGAAACCTGCCCGCACGTTCATTTGCCTGGCAGCCTCTGCTTTGAAGGCAGAATAAAAGACTAAATTTCTAATGCAGCAAAGGATAAAACACAATGGGGAAGTCGGTCTGCTATACAGGAGGAATAATAGGTCTATTAGGTGAATACATTTTCTGTGCACCCAGCCAAAACGTTTCATTAAAACAACGGGGCTCCTCCCTCCCCTGCTAATAAATTAACCTCTGCGGAGGGGATGGATCTGCTGAAAGGATTCATTTTCCGGAGTGAAACGTGAGCCGGCGTCTCCCGGAGGGAGGGCTGCCTGCTCCTCTGCTTCGGAGCAGGGATGGGATCCCAGCTGGAGCCACTGGGGCGGGATGCAGGGCTCTGGGATGGAGGCTCATCTCTGAGCCTACGCTGATTTGTGTAGGAGGATTCCTCCTCCTTTTTGTCTCCTTCCCCCACCTGAGCTCTGCCCTTGGTTTCAGACAGTTGAATGTAATTTATCTTCGCCCTGGGTCTGTCTGGGGTCCTGCAGCAGCCCCAAGGAGCCCGAGGGATTGCAGAGCCCACCCGAGCCCCCAGCAGGGAGGCAGGACAGCATCCTTCCTCCCGTGGCGTATAACCTTGCGGGGTCCAGGGGTGACAGATGCGGATTTGAGGCCTCTAGTGGGACTTGGAACATCCATCTGGTCATGAGCTCGCCACTGTTGCCCAGCCCTCAAACCGCCTCCGGGCCTTGGCACCTCTGAAAACAAGGCATTTTTGTGAAAGGCGTGTGGGATGGAAAATTGTTGTTTGTGTTCACAGAAGCTGGAGATCAGATGCTCTGAGCTGTAAACCGGGCTCATCTCTCAGGGCCGCGCTGGCAGAGGGAGAAGCGGTTGCAAAAGCATCTTCTGAAAGGATTCAGGTGCCTTTTCCTGCCGGAGCAGCCGCCGCTGCACGTGATTTGGTAGCTGGGCTTGATGTGGCAATTCCTCCTCCTTCCTGCACAGCCGGTCCTGGGGCCACCAGCAGCTCCCCGAGCCCAAAACGCACAAACAAACCAAACCTCCTACAGGAGCTTCCATCCTTGTGGACGTTGCCAAGGTCCTGGGGACAGTCACCCGCCTTTGGGGGGACTGAGGGGTTATAAATAGAGATGAGGCTCTGCAGAAAGCAGGCTCCATCCAGCTGTTGAAAAGATCTGATTTCAAGTCTAGTGTAGCCTTATAGTTCTCCACAAATTATTTATCAGGATAAATAATTATATATTAGGGCCCTAGTGGATGCAAATGATTTAATTAATAATACACGCTTCAAGAGTAATTTGCAATTTAAAGTGCTGTATAAAAGCCCGGTATTAGCAATACTTATTTTTATTTATTAATTGCTGGCTCTCAAAATCTCCATGGTGAATAATTTCCCATCTTTTTCATTTTTATTATTTATTTCTGTGGCTCTGGGGAGAGGACAGGCGACCTTGCAGTGACCTTGTACAGAAGGTTGTGGCCTGGGAGTCCCTGGCCCTGGCGCACCCTTGGCTGGGCTGTGGCTTGTTTGGTTTGACTTTGTTGCTGGAGACTTGGGAATTGGAGTCTGTGATTTTACAAACGGTTTTTGTTCACTGTTTTCAGCTTGTACCTGTTACCTGGGAATGCCTCGCTGCTCTTTCTAACTGTGCATTTGCTTGATATTTGGTGGAACTCTTTCCAAAATAGGGATATGGTGCTTGTGCCCGGTCCTTCAGCACAGCAAAATTGAACCTTGAGTGGGATTTATGGTCTCAGGAAGCCCCACCAGCTACCTGGCAGCAAGTGCTGTGCCCCAAAAGCCCATGTCTCAGCTTCCCCCTGCAACTACCCTCTCCGAGGCACCAAGACCAGGACTCCAAACTCTGCCTTTCTGGTCTGGGAAACGCAGCCCCCCAGGGTATTCCATCTGCATTTGCTGCTGGAAGGGGTTTAACTGGTTTTCCCACGGAGGCAGAATGGTGCTGAGCGCCGGGAGGGGCAGGAATGGGTACTTTTCCTCTTCTCAAAGCATCCGGGAGCTGGTGTCTCTCCTGTATCCCCCTTGGCTGAGCATCCCGGCGAGCAGCGCCGTGGGCAGGCTGACGGGAGGCGCGTGGCAGCTTTGTCCTCTTTCTGCTCAAATATAACACGCCCGTCCTGACACTTGGCTGCCTGTTTCTCAAACGCCGGCAGAACCCGGTGGGCGCCGGGCTCCTGGCATATGGTGCAAGTCACTCCCAGTGCACCCAGTAAAGCATCCCCAGGAGACGGGTCGGGAGCGGAGGAGGAGGAGGGAAGCGGTGCCGGAGCCGCCGGAGCCGAGTCGCTGGCAGCCGCCTGCGGTAATGGAGCTGCTGCGGGGCTTCGTCCGTGGGTCTGTCCATGGCTTTGGCCGTGGGGCTGCCGGGGGTTCTGCCAGCTCCCTGGGGTGGGAGCCCACCTTGGCAATGGGTGCCAGGGACCAGATGCCAGGAGGTGCCAGCTGGTGCCCCTGGGTGCTGCAGTGTCCCCCTGCTTGCCAGGGTGGCACTGGCAGCTGAGGACCGTGTCTCTGAGCATCCCACCCACGGACAGAGCTGCAGCCTGACCTGCCTTTGCAACCGAGACCCGAAAAAGCCACGTCCAGGTGCTCTGTGTGTCATGAAGTCCCCCAGCCTCTGCAGCAATGCTCTCTGCAGGAGCCGGAGCTGCTGCGGTGCAGGGGACCGGTGCCGGCGCGGTGGGATGCCGGCAGGTCGGTGCCGAGCGCGGCGGTGGCGGCGGTGCAGCTGCTGGCACATCTGGCACCGCAGCTGCCAGTGGGAGCTGGGGCTTTGCACGCAGGCGGCTGGAAATAGAAACTGGGGAGGGAGGAGGCACCCGGTGGTGTGATGCCAACCGGGGAGCGGGGGGAGGCATGGGGACCTAATCCAGCCATACACCAAGCTGGTCTGGTACCGGTGATGTTCTGACCAAGCTGGTGGCCGTAGGGATGAGCAGAGTGACCCCAGGACACGCAACAGCAAAACCTGTTTGGAGTTTTGGCAGATCAGAGGAGACCTGGTGGATTCTTGGTGTCTCTCAGGATTCTTAGGACCTTGCAGCAGCACCAGGGGGATGCGATGCGCTGGGCAGGGCAATGGTGGCACCAGAAGGAGTCTTTGCAAACATGTGGCTTGGACCTGGGGCATTCCTGTGCTCTCATCACAGCGCACTGGGGGAACTGGTCTGCCCGAGGAGCGTGTGGCGGGCTTAATTAACCTCATCTGGGTGCATGGGTTAAATAGCCCTGATCTGGGCTAAAGTGTTTTAATGCTGTTTCCAAAGCCCTGCCACGTGTGCCCTGTTGGAGGCCAAGAGCCGTCCCTTGCAGGTAAAGATTTCCATGTGAGTGGGATGCGGTGCTGCAGGTATCTCTGCAGGGGCTCTGAAGGTTCATGAATCCTCAGGAAAAACCACACACGGTGCACAATAACATCCCCACTCGTTAGCAAGGATGTGGGAGCAGGGCTGGATCTGGGTACCCAACACCAACCTGCTCATCCCCTTCCCTCCACAGCCCCTTCCCTGCATCGCCACGGTGCTTTGGGGCACGTGTCCCATATCACGGCGTGACAAGGACACCCAGCTCGTCTCCACAGGGCACGGGCAGAACATGGCAGGCGACAGGCCTGTCAAAGAGCTTGGGGTTAGAGCCCGTCACAGCCGGCGTGTTGATGTTTTCACCTCAGACAGCCGCCCGAGAAGCCTGCTCACAGCCCTGGGAGCTGGGGCTGTCCCGGCTCGGGGCTGGCACCCTGAGGGCTGTCCCTGCTCCACAACCTGGCTGCTCGCAGGGCGCAGGCAGGGCAGGACCCTTCCCTGATCCAAGCCCCTGCGTTTCCCAGAAACTCAGCTCCACCAGCTCCTGTCACACCAGGCAGCTTTTTCCTGCTGCCGGCAGGTCCATTAATCCTCCAGCAGCTGAAGCATGGCGTGATTTTCCAGGCAGAGTTTGGTCTGGGTCGTGAGGTCCTGATGGAGCCTGGAGGGATGTATCTGTCCAAGACTATCCACGTGCAGAGCTCCAAAATTCCAGAGACCATCTCCAGCCATTTGCCAGGCAGCGGGGAAGGTGATTTACCTCCCGCTGTCAGTCCAGCTGCTCCAGGGAGGCCAGAGATCAAGGAAAGTCTCTATTTTAAAGTAAGTTGGCTTTGCCTGTCCTAACTTTGCCAAGTTGGAAGCTCAGTCAGATTTTTGCAGGGATTTGTCTTCTGCAGCCTGTCTTCTAGGAGCCGGGATCTCTTGGCTGGATCCTTCTTGCAATTCGTCATCACAAGTATCATTTACCCTCCAAAGTCACGTCTTGCTTTTAATCAGTCTTTACCATCCAGGCTGCAAACTGCTCCCCGGGTGGCAAAGTGTTATCCTTCTTAATGAGAGGGACTTGGGGGACACGGGAGAGCAGAGAAGCCCATTTCTCTTCATCACCACCAATAGATCAGAGCACATCAGTTTTGCAACAACTTTAATAAATTGATTCAATTTGGTGAGCCAAAAAAAAAAAAAAAAAAGAAAAAAAAAAAGAAAAAGAGAGAGATTAAAAAGTAAAGGAGGAAATAACATGGGATGATGCTTCCAGCAATTGTGGTGGATGGTAAATCTCTTCTTTATTACTCCTTTATTATTTCCAGAATCTGAAGTTTAAATAATTAAGTAGAATAAATGGTGGATGAATATTATTTTCAAGTTTTATTTATTGATTCTCAAAGGACAGATGTGCACAGAGACCCAGGCATAGAGGAATCTAATTTCTCCAGCGGTGTAAATCAGGGTAAGATCATTAACATGAACACCATTTAAAGGAGATTTACACCAGCTGAGCATCCAGCCTCCTAATTTTAGGTGGAAAATATGGAAGACTACATAGATTGTAATAATTTTTTGTTCTGTCTTCTGCGCGATTCATTTATTTTCCAATTTAAAAGCACATCAGGTTTGGTTTGGTTTTTTTTTTTTTTGTAATTTAAATACATTTGTTGACAGTGCTGCTCACTCTAAAGATCTCTTTAGGGAGGGAGCCTGAGACTGGGAAAGCTCCACATGGCTGCGGGTTGGTGCTCACAGCATCCCTGTGGCCGGGCTGTACCCTGGCAGGGGAGAGGTGCTGCACCATGTGGCTAGTGCTGGACTCCTGGTAGTTGCCCCAGCCATGAAACCCGGGGCTGGTGGAGGCAGGTCGGGGCTGGGAGCGCAGGGGGGCTTTCTCCTGGGCACGCTGCAAAGGTCGGGGGCGTTTGCAATGGCTGGGCAAGGATTTCCCAGGGCCAAAGGCTTAATTCCTGCTCAGGTCTGACGTGCAGCTTCTTGATAATACCCACTTTAACAGCATATTTATTCTCTTAAACACTCCAGCCGCCTGGAGGTTAAACTGCACCCTTCTGTGCAGCCCCCAGTGCCAGCCTCCCCAGGCACCGGGTTGTGTTTGGGGGTGAACATCTCATCGGTCCCTCTCTGTTATTAATTGCAGCTTCAATCTCAGGTCCCTGCTGATGCGTCACACGCACGGGGTGGTCTCACCTTCCACAGGAGATCTCCGGCACTGGGATATTTTTGGCAGGCAAAGGAGAAGGGGGTGGAGGCTGCTACAGCGAGAGCAACAGAGGCCTCGGAGAAGCAGAGGCATGCGAGCTGGTGTGAACAGTGGGGCCAATTAAGGAGACCAGGAATTAAGTCAATCTGACACCTGTAAGTAAATTAACCCAAAGGAAATATGACATTACATAAAATTTCTGCTACACGGGGAGTGACATATGGATAAAGCAGCCCTGTGAGGAGATAAATAGGTGGTTCTCTTCGTTATCCAACCTTGCCTGTGTGTTAAAGCCAATTAGGAGCCATCACTGGTGCAGGTGTAGCTGATGGTGATGGGCACCGGAGCAGGAAGCGCTGTTTGTTTTCAGGAGTCCCCGACTCACCTCACTCCGGGCAAGTTTCACCATCATGAGAAGGAGTTTCTCGTGCTTGAGAGAGTCCTGAAATACAAACGTTGGGAAGACGAGGCTGAGGGTGCGGCTCTGGCTTTTACGGCCTCATTCTCCACCGATCAGCTTGGATGGGGCTGTGGGAAGTTATTTTGTTCCAGCGAGACGAGGAGAGTCTCAGGCGTCGGGCGCTTGGCTTGGGTCCCTTCTCATCTATTACCAGCCTGGAAATGAAAAATCTGGCTGTGATTTGTAGCAACTGAAATGGAGCAGAAAAGCTGTTGACACCTCTGATCCATCGTCGTTCGTTTTATTTCTGTGCTCCCTGACAGGGTGCTGGGGAGTCGCGAGAGACGTGGTGTTCGTGGCCTTTTCGGCTCCATCAGTAGCCCTTGCACCACGGTGTCCTGTGAGGTTTGTTTGGGCAGAATGAAAAAAAATTTAGGGAATTTACAGGATGTTTCAGAGGAGCACCTGAAATTTGGGAACTGCCATCGCAGGCTGCGTTTGCAACCAAATGAATGAGGAGCCACTATTGCCCTCAGAGATGTGTGGGTCTCGTTATCTCCCTTCCTGGAGAGCAGGGAGGATGGGGCTGCCTTCCTTGGCTCTGCCAAAGTATGTCAAATTACTCTATCTAGTATCTTCTCTGCAAAAGATTTTTACCCAGCTTTAAAATGGGGACAGCCGTCACCTGCCTTCTTTGGAGGAGGTTCGTGTGTTGAGGAGGAACTGTGCGTGGGACTGAGTTTTGCTCCCACACTCACAGCGCGGGTGAGATTTGGTCCTTCAAAATGTCACCTGATAAACAGAGAGTAATGATAAACACTTATTGTTATTCTCCTTTTTTTCCTCCGTGGGAGTAGATGATATTGCTAAGTGACCGAATACTCATTTGACCCTTGAAAATGCAAGAGTCATGTTTAATTCATATCTTTTATTTATAGATTTGGGCTCCTCCGGTTTCTCTCCTGCGACGTGCGGCTGTTGCTCTGGAGCAGAGGGAGGATGTTCTGCTGGAGCCGGAGCCTCTCTCGAGGAACAGCCTCCGGGACCGGGCTGTGGCAGGAACACCATCGGGTGCTGGGTGAGCCCCCTGCACGCTGGGGAGGGCTTGTGAGAAGATAAATACGGCATAGAATCATATAGAATGGTCAGAGTTGGAAGGGACCTTAGAGATCATCAAGTTCCAACCCCCTGCCCTGGGCAGGGACACCTCCCACCAGCCCAGGTTGCTCCAAGCCCCCTCCAACCTGCCCTTGAACCCCTCCAGGGATGGGGCAGCCACAGCTTCTCTGGGCAACCTGTTCCAGTGCCTCACCCCCCTCACAGCAAAGAATTTCTTTCTGGTATCTAATCTAAATTCTCACCTCTTCCCATTTAAAACCGTTACCCCTTGTCCTGTCACCGCACTCCCTGACAAAGTGCAATGACTCTCCTCTAATGGTTGGATGGCATGGTTGGTTTTGGTGGAGCAACCACAGCTCGCTGCCCACCTGCCTGCCACCAAATCAAGGCTTTTCCAGTGGTATCGACATCAAGGAAGTCCCTCCAGGAGACCGTCCCAGCAGGATGGGGAGGAAGGAGTCACATCTCCCTGTCCCTCGTCCCACCAGCCCCACGGTGTCCTGCTGATGTGGGCAACTGAGCTCAAGGGTTGGAGCAAACTGTGCTGGGGGGAAGTTCTGCCCCATGACCACAGTCCAGCAAAGCCATGCAGGGAGCAGAGCATAGGGCAGAGATGGGTGAAGCCAGGAGACCATTAATCAGATTAATGAGGACATAATCTAAAAGCCACATATCGATGACAAAAACAACTGAGTGGTGCTGGACAGGAGCCACACGGGCAGGGCTGGCTCTGGCACGGCCTCTGGGATGAATGGATGTTGGTAGCAGGAAAAAGTGTTCCTGGGAAATTCCTGGGGCAGGGGCACCCCAGCAGAAGGCAGGGACATAGTCCTTTCTCCCAGCACAGCGCTGGTTAAACCACTGTAATGCAGATAGCTGTGGGCAAGGCATCACAGAAAGGAAATGGAGAAGCAGCAAAGGGAGGGAATTGCAGCCTGGAGGAAGATAAAGGGTTTAGAGAAGATGGCTGTGAAGAAAGCGATTAGAGGAAATTAAACATGGACAGGCTGGAGATGGAGGCTGGGGAGGGGGAATCTGGCCGTGCTGGTGTGAGGGCACATTGCAGAGCGGGGGAATTGCTCTCATCGCTGAACCGTGCAGGCGCTGGGCAGAAAGAACAGCATTAAAGGGAGTAGGAGGCTTATGTGCATCAAAGGCTGGCCAGCACCCATGGCACTGGGACCAGTTCTGGGCTGAAACCAAGTGGCACAAGAGCAAAGGGGTTGGAGGAGGGAGGAAGATGTTAATTCCTGCCGGGTGAAGCTGCAACACGTACCCTTCATCAATCCAAAGGAGCCTTTTGTAGAGCCCTTTTGTCTCGGTTTTTTCAACCTAGGGATTAAACATCCAGCACGGACGTGCCTCTTCCCTTGGACAACCCTCTTGCAAGAGACAGACAACCTGAGGGATTGTTAGTTGCCTTGAACTTGGCTGCATTTCAGCCAGGAAAAGCCACAGGAGACGGATGTATCATCCCCAGCACTTCAGTGCGCTGGCTTGAATCCTTGCCCCAGGATCTCTGAAGATGCTGGAGGAGAGATCCTTGTCCTACAAACATTGAGGGCAGGATTGGAGTTTGGGGACAGATGAAGGTGCTCTCATGTGCCCCAGCAGTGCTGTCAAATGTGCTGCTGTGGCTTTGGTGAGGGAGAGGGTGAGACCAGCTCCTGGGTGCTCTCCAGCTCACTGCTGCAGCTCCTGGGAGAGGCATGAGGGCACCATCCTAAATTTTCTTCCTAGAAATTGCTGCCAACCTGTGGGAGCTCTGACAGGCACAGTGTCCCACCAGCGCTGATCACAGGCAGCTGCACCACGTCTCAAGAAGGATGAAGAACAATGAGGAGAGTTGAGAAGTTCACCACAAGCCTTGTCTGAAAAGGATGCTGTGGGAGAGGAAAACGCCAGATCGCGGTTTGAGCCTTGGTTCTTCTCTCCCACTGCCCCTTTTCTTCTTAAAAAATAGGAAAGAATTAAATCCCATCAGTGGCTCTTAAAAGCCAACTGAAAATGTCCTTTATTAAATTACCACCCTATTGATCTAGCAGTCATCCGAAAGGGGATTGATTGAGGACTTAAACAGACGCGCAGCCGGGCCAGACGTTCAATTAATGTGCATAAACGGGCAGTGGAGAAGCAATTTTCAGAGTAAGTCAAGCAAAAGATCAATCCTGGTTTGCCTTCCATGCCAAAGTTGCTTCTGTATTTATTTTTATGTTATTTCATCTTTTTTTTTTCCCTGTCCCTCTTATGATAAGCATGTCATTGAGAGACAGCACTCAAAGAACAGCTCACACCACTCATGGGGCTGTGGTTCCCTTCCTTCAGGCCTTGGAGAGGACACGTTTGTGGAAGGACTGGGGAAAGCCACATCCCCTGAAAGGACTCACACCTGAGGGTGTTTTTAGTAAATTCTCAGGTAAATCCCAGGTTCTCCATTAAATGCCTACAGAGAAGGCAGTAGGCAGCAGAAGACCTGTCACCTGCTTTGAGTATTAGTGTGTCTGATGAACCTTGAGTTACTCTTCCAAGTCTGGGGAAGATCTGGGGGGAAAAAAAACATCTTTATTGATTGTTCCCTCCCACCTCTTCACCATATGATAATTCCAGCTGGCTGCCAGAGGCAAAGCAACTGTGATGGATCTATAAATACTCAGCTTTGCTCTGGCCTTTCCTATGAATGCTCCAAAGAGAGCCCGTGGAAATGGCTTGCAGCCTGGGACAGAGGAAACCATCTGAAGGCAAATGACTCCTCTGTGTCTGGTTGCTCTGTGAGTAAACCACAAGAAATACTCTGGGTGGTTTTTTTCTCTGGACTTAGCAAGAAATCCTGATAAGAAATTCTGCTCTCTGAAGGCCTCCAGCCCAGCCCTGCTGGCTTGAGGGCTTTGCTTCTGATCTCCCTTAAGCCAGAGGTAGGTGGCATCACCCCACGCACATTAAGGAGATCACCTGTGGTTTGAAGTGGTCTAAGGAGAGCACAGGGCCAGGCTGCTGAGCCCCAATGTGTGGGGAAGCCTGAGCTGAGGCATTTTGGGGCTCCAGGAAGATCTGAACCATGGACCTGGTGAGCTGGAGGTGCTGAGGTTTCCCTGTGCCTGATGCACCATCAGTGCAGACCCTCTGGGTCCTTCCCTGGGGAGTCAATGGGACTTCACAGCAGTCAGAGGACCTTGATTGTACTGGTGGACACACTGGGGCAGAACCAGAGCCCAGTCCCCTGCTGCGGTTTCTGTTCATTCAGCTTTTGCTAAACAGCAGCTGGAACTCCTGCATCTCTGCCAAGCACCAGAGTGGGAATTTGCTTTTCCTGGGGTGGAGGACTCTAGATCTACTGCACTCAGGGAATATGGACTTAAAAACATCTGAGTGAGCTGTTCCTCCTTCTTTTCACTCTTGTCTTTGTCCTCTGCTCCTCCTGGTTGGGTGGACATGGGGTCGCCAAGATCTCCACAGTTTGGGCACATGGAGAAGGACACTTTCCCCTTGCTGATCTGAAGCTGAGCAGGTTCCTCGTGCCCCAGCAGACTCAGCCATCCCCTCCTGCTGCTGCTGCTGCTGCTCCGTGCGACGCCGTGACTTTGTGCATCTCCTCCTGCGGGAAGGGGGAACCATGTCCTAACCTGGTGTTACTGGTGAGTCACGGTGGCAGGTAGCCTCCCCTTTCCATACTGGTGTGGCCCTGGCGCTCACAGCTCCTTCCCCAGTGCCGGCGGGAGGGAAGGTGCTGGGAGCTGAAGCCACAATTAACAGGAGCTCGTTGCAAAAGCTGGCACCGAGGGGCTTCTCCTGTCTGTTACGTCTCCTCCTGTCTGTTATGTCTTGGGAAGCCTTTTATTATGTGGATGGAGAACTGTTATTCCTCTTCCCCTTTGCCAACTTCAAGATTTCCTCTCCTGTGCCAGTTGGAGAGCTGTGCTGTGCGCAGCGGTGAAGATGCCCTGGGGTTCTTTCTTCTCCTCCTCATCCCTGGGGAAACATGGCTGGAGCCACTCACAGCACAGAGAGGAAGGGTTTTTTTTTGGGGGGGGGCATAGGAGGAGAGCCAAAGGGATACATTTGGTCCGTATTTGTTCAGTCCAGTGACTTAGGAGCCAAAAAAGAGCTGGTGGGGCAGCAGGAGCTCAGCCCCTTGCCCAGGTCTGGGGCCAGGGAGAGGGAAGGTGAGCAGAGTGGGGGGCTCAGGGGTCCCGACCCATCTCCCCTCTTCTGCAGGGTCTGTGGGGAGCAGTGGAGAGGAAAGGGAGCTGGCAGCTCCTTTTCCCTCTCTCATCTGGGCGATAGAGCCACTTTTGAGGAAGATAAATTATTGAATGGGTGAAATCTTCTGTGAAGAGTAATAAAAATGTATTTTCAATTAGAATGTGCTGGGGCTTTTTACAGCACCTGAATGGGAGCTGCTTCTGCGGCAGATAGAGACCTCTCATCTTCTTTTCCTTTCCTTTTCTTTTTCTTTTTTATTTTTTTCCCCTCATTTTTTTCTCCCCAAGATCGTTGTTTCTTCTCTGCTCAAGAATTAGCTGTGCAGACATAGATCTGCACCCCAGCAGCAGGCAGGAGCCGTGCCAGCAGGGGGGAATGAATGATCTCTTTTAAACCAAGAACTGGTCAGCAATGAAAAAGATATTTTTTTGTGTGTGAGTTTGTTTTTTAATTTTTAATAGCTTTGCTTTTTGGATTTTGGGAGACAGTAGCGAAGAACATTTTAGCATGTTACTTTGTCCCTGGTAGTACAGGCTGTAATTTAATGGGATTCTGTGTTAATGAAAAGAATATTCATTCTTTGTCTCTTACTTCTTCTTCCTTTGCTAATAATCAAATAAGTAGAGCATGTCATTAAGGGGCTGGGAGTACTGGAGTGTGCCCGGGTGCTATGGGCCCCCATCACTGGTGTGATGCCTCACTCTGGCCGATGCTTGTGTTCCCTTTTTCTGTGTCTTTACAGCTGTTGGGTGTTTTTTCCTCCCCAAAAGGTGGTCCCTGTGGCATTCCCAGCACTCCAGGACAGAGACACTGAGCACTTGGCTCTTGTTTTTCCCCAGGCAGCTCCTGGGATTTATCCAGCACTTTTTCCAACCAGCTTGGGCAGCCTGAGGCACGGGATGGTGAGTTCTGGGGTGCTGGTTTTGACACTGCCCATCACCCAGCAGCCTGGCAGAGGGCCATAGGAGCTGTAGGAGCACCGTACCGGGGGCAAACCCTTCTGCTAGGGTCTCCTTGGGGTGCTGAGATCATCTCGACTGCTCCTGCGACGGTGAGCAACTCACCAAAGCTCGTCCAGAGCAGCATCACAGCCTGCTCACGACTGTAAATTCGGGGGGCAGGGGGAAAGAAGTGATTTATATGTATAGTTGGGATTTTATTTGCATTTTAAATCACACTCTCTGCTAAACTAATGGACCCCCTATTTATAGATGACTCCAACATAAAGTGACTGCTAATTACTACAATTAATATAGCGTTAAAGGCTTGCCAGCCAACTCCACTGCAACTTGTATCGCCTACTCATTTTCAATTAAGGCACATTGACAAGTAAAATACGCAGTTATTAAGAGCAGAGCCCTGTTGTGTAATTACATTTTTCTAAGGTCATTAATCTCCTGCAATATTCAGTTTTGCACCCGATGACCAGAGTGGGGGCAGTTCTGAGGACGAGCCATCAGAGGACAGTGGTAGCATTTATGGAAAGTAAAAAAAGGTGAGATCTTTTTGTTTCATTGTGCCCTGAGGTTGGGGTGTGCACACCCTTGGATGGGCATCCTTGGATAACCCAGACCAGGCTGGATGGGGCTTTGAGCAACCTGGTCTGGTGGGAGGTGTCCCTGCCCAGGGCAGGGGGGTTGGAACTCAATGATCTTTAAGGTCCTTTCCAACCCAAACCCCTCTGTGAGTCTGTGATTCTATGATTATTTGATGTTTTGTGTACTTTTTTTGGCTGAGCATTGGTAAAGGCTCTACCGGCCACGGATGGGGCAACCGCTCTGTAAAGCAAAAGGAGAACGAATAAAGAAAAGTCAGTATAAAAAGAGGCTTAACTGCAAACAAGTGAGCAAACACCCAGAGCAGTGAAGGAGCATCAGCTCCCTAATGCCTCCAGCAGCAGCTGGTGAAATCATGCGCAAAATATTGCAGCATTAGGGCACACGCGGCGACAAGGTGTAGTGCTGTGATTATAATAAAGACAGACATGGGCCTTTAACACTTTCAAGCTGATGCTTTGATTGACTGCCTGGGACTCGGCGCCGGCAAAGCGGCTGGAGCCTGCTGATTGCCAGCGTCTGCCCACTGTGGGCAGCGGGGAGGGAGGGCTGGGGAGGGGGCTGGTGCCTGCACGGGGCTCCCCCCATCGCTGGGTGGGCTGCTGGGGGGAGCCTGGATGTGCTGCGTGAGGCTCAGGGTCTAACCCATCTCCCACCCATCCCATGGGTGTCCAAGAGCTAAAACTTTTCAGCTGCTCCTCAGCCCCCCTTGAGGCTCAGGGTCTAACCCATCTCCCACCCATCCCATGGGTGTCCAAGAGCTAAAACTTGAGCTGCTCCTCAGCCCCCCCGCAACAAAGTCCCTCAAAGGCTTTGAAGGTCTTGCCTGGTTTATGGGTGATTTTTGGTTTTCTGGGAGATGAAGATGCTTCTCTGAGCTCCATCTTCTCCCTTTAGTCCATGGTTTGGGTTTTGTCTAAGGATGCTTTGGGGTTCTGCATCTCCTCCGACTCCCTGGGCACTTTCTGAGCCAGAACTATTCGTCACGGCAGCTGCTCATCTGTGTCTAGCCAGGTATTACAGAACTCACTGATTCCATAACTCCGGGGTTTAAGCACCCAGCATGGCCCTCAGCGCTGAACAGCAGTAAATCTCCAGGTCCTTGCTTGCCTCCGGCTTTATTGACACAGGGAGGAACGGCCGGGGCCACGTGCGAGGAATGAGGATGTCTGAGGAGCTCTGTGCAGAGGGATGGCCGGCAGCTCATGGTGTTTGAGCCTTGGGACGCCTTTCTGCTGCTCCCTGGAAGGGGATGGCTTCTGCCTCGGGTGGCAAATGCAAGAGCGGGACCTCATCTAACCCTCGTTCACCAGGTGGGGATTTTTTGACGTTTAGACCCTTGCAAAAGGTGAACGTGGTGGGCATTTGCAGGGACTGAACTGCAGGGCAGGACTACTCCCACAAATGAGGCTGGATGCTCTGGTGTCTCCCCTGCAAACCCCATGTCTTGTAGAGATGTCCTGTGGGAGCTGGACACTTGGATCTCACCACAGCTCAGCAGAAACCCCCCCAAACCCCATGGCCCTTCCCAACTGGCTGCTCCCTTCGGGACTTGCCTCCCCCCCACCCCCGCAGTGTGGTCCCAGCTGTGGGCACCATGGGGCTGTGGCTGTGGTGGCCCTGCTCTTCCCCCATGACCTCTGGAGGTGGCAGAAAGCCCCTCCAGCAGCCCCAGGGGAGCTAGGGTGCTCCATCCATCCCCATCCCTCCTGGATGCATCTCTTCTTGCTGCTTTGTAGTAGCTATGGATAAGGTTTGCTCAAATTTATGGCACTGTTGAGGAGGTTTTTAGGAAGAGATGCCTTTTGCCCACTAAATTACCAACATCTCTCTCTCTCCTCTCTCCAGGGCTCAGCTCCATGGCTTGACTGACACACAAGCATTCCGGCGTTGGAGACTGAGAGAGACAAATGAGCAATTTGCCAGGAAATTATCCTTTGGGATTCCTCCTCTCTCCAGTCAGTTTAATTGGGTGAGCTCTGGGTGGCTTTAATTGCTGTGCTCAATGTGCAGCTTCACCCTCTTCTCTGTTTTTTGTCTCCCGTCTCTCTCCTTCTCCCTCCTCCTTCCCGGCACCATTTATCTTCCTCCTCCTACGGCATCTCCCCGTCTTGTTTTTTCCCCAATATCTCTTGAAAATGGTGACAAGCTGAAAGCTGAAATGCAGTTTGAGTCCCTCGTGGTTGACAGGTTCTTTAAGACTTTGGTGCTTCCCAGAGGGTGATGAACTGGTGCAGAGATGCTTTGGGTTCACCCCAGGGGATTTGCGATGGCTGCGGCACCAAGTGCCAACACATCTGTTGCTGGTTTTATGCCATTTGGTGAAGGTGGTGATGTCTGGTGGGATGGGGGCTCTATTTTCATACAAGCCACCTTCCTGCCCCTGTGCTATGGGGCTGGCATCTCCCAAATGTGCCCTGGCATGGGAGCAGAGGGTGTAACAGCCCAGCATGGGACTGGGAGCCCCTGGCTGTGGCTGGAGACTGGAAGATGCTTCCTTATCCCTGCTCCTGCTTCCCAGTTGCTCTTATTGTTTTCAAGGGGTTGAAGACCATGTGGGTGTTCATGGTCATATGGCAACTGCGATACACAAAATACACCCCCATAATTTGTCTTGGCATTTGCCAAGCATCAGCACCCCTGAATTACCTTCAGGGCATTTGCAGAGTCAGATTCTCAGCGATGTGAATCAGGAGCATTGTGGAGTGGTCCCTGGTACCCGAGGGTGGGATGTCAAAGGGCTTGCCTAGATGGCTCTGGGGAGGGCTGTAGGGACAGGGGAGATGGAAACAGTCAAAGTCTATCTCCCCCTCCTTCCTCTGTGGCCTGGAGGCCTTCCACTAGTTGCCAACATCTCCCTCCTCTCTCCTTCACCTTCACCAGAAGACCCTCCTGCTCCCCCTGCCCAGCCCAGCTGCAGCGCTCTGCTGCCCAGGAAGGCAAAGCTCATTGCTGGGGAGTTTGCAGTGCATTTCAGATCCCTGTCTGAATTTTGTGTAGTGTTTGGAAACAAGAGGGAATAAGCAAGCCCGCTCCCTGGCCAGCAGACACCAGATTTGTGGCTCACTCGTGGTCCCCAAGGACACTGCACGAGCATCCAAGCAGCACATGCAGTACTATGATGAATGAGGGATAATTTAAAATGGCAGCTGAAGTCCAAATTCTGTTTGTAATAAATACATAAACCAGTTAAAAATAAATTGATTAGCCAAGGATATCCTCTTAACACTCTTTAAACTCTAACATCTGTTTGTAATAAATAATTCAACCGGTAGATATTAATGAGGAGGCCAGGCACGGCGGGAGAGAAGGCTGCTCAGAAACTCCACAGAGACGTGGGGCTGCCAAGAGCCAGGAGCTGGAGGAGCGGCGGTGGCTGCGGACACGTCCCCGTGCTTTCCTTTGGGTTCCCCATCTCTGTGGCAGCAACACGTGTGTCCAGCCATGTCCGCATTGCCACAGGTATGATTGTGTAGCAGAGAATTGGTGCACACAGGGCAACACGCGTGTGCTTGGCATGCTCCTGCCCGGCCGTGTGCTCAGTCCCTGTGCTGGCACAGCCAGCCCCTGCTGGGCACAGCACAACCTTGTCCTTGTCCTTGTCCTGCCTGGTGCTGTGTCCTGTTCATCATGGAACTTGTTGCATTTAGTATGTGTGCACTGTGGCACAGTTGGTGTGGAAGTTGCACATGTGTGTTTTCATAGGGACACCTCCCACCAGCCCAGGTTGCTCCAAGCCCCCTCCAACCTGCCCTTGAACCCCTCCAGGGATGGGGCAGCCACAGCTTCTCTGGGCAACCTGGGCCAGGCTCTCACCACCCTCACACCAAACAAGTTCTTCCCCACATCTCAGCTCCATCTCCCCTCTTTCAGGGTCAAACCCTTCCCCCTCCTCCTAGGGCTCCCCTCCCTGATCCAGAGTCCCTCCCCAGCTTTCCTGGAGCCCCTTGAGGGACTGGAAGGGGCTCCAAGGTCTCCCCGGAGCCTTCTCTTCTCTGGGCTGAACCCCCCCAACTCTCAGCCTGTCCCTTCAGGAGAGATGTTTTCTGGCACATCCCTGCTGTGGGATCCCAGGGAGCAAGCAGGTCCCCAGTGCCTTCCCTCCGGCAGCGCTGGCTGTGGGCAGCAGAACTGGCTGTCACGGGCTGATAATTGTTGGGTTTCTCCTTTTTTAATCAGTGCTAACAGCTGCTGTGCCTAATGCACGAGGGGCTGCTCCTGGCACTTGCCGTGAGCCGTCAGCCCAGGACCGTCTCCCCAATCAGTCACGGAGCCAACTGGAGTCAGACCAAGGCTGAGAGTGAGGAACACACTGGGGGGAGTGGGGGGCACCGGCAGCTCCAGATGGAGGGACAGTGACGAGGGACGGACCCTCTGGTACCCAACCAGGCTGCTCGGGGTCCTCCAGCTGAGCCACTGCTGATGGCGTCACTCTGTCTGTGGGAAGTGCTAATCTTTCAGCGTGGATACATCGGGAGAGGCTCTCCAGCTCCCAGTTTAGCCAGTTCTGCACCGGTCTTGCAGGCAGGGCCAGAGCTGGATGGGGCCAGAGGCAGGCAAATGCTGGAGCATCGGCCCAGGTGAGGAGCCAGGTGTGGGGGTGAGGAGTGCCCTGGCACAGCCTGTCCTGCTGCAGTCTCCAGGGCTGTGTCTCGGCCCCCTCCCCTGCAGACGGGGAGCAGGGGGGTGCCCACGGGCAGGGACACACTGCGGGTCGCTGGGGCAGAGCTGCTGTCGGTGTTAAGGGTCTGAATGGCCGCGGTGATGAATTGCTCGGTCTGACAGTTGGTTTGTCTGGTGGTTTTGCTGCAGTCGCACAGCTGTGCTCTGGTCACATCCCGCCCAGCATCTCCTGCGTCTCTCCCATGGGGTCAAATCTGGTCTTGGTGTAAGTTTTTATTGTTTCCCACAGTCCCTGCTCCCGTGGGCTCCAGCTGCTGCTGGCTTTCAGCCGAATTAGCTAGAACCAAGTTTGCTGCTCTAAAAACTTGGTTCAAAACACATTGCCCTTTCCCTCTCCAGGCTAGAGGTTACTTTGCCTCGTGAAGAGAGGACATCCAAGGGCTGGGGTGCTCTGCCGAGGGTTGTGGGGACAGGACTTTCCCAAACTGCAGTGGTGCTTGCACAGATGTTTCCTCCTTGTACACATGGACCTTCTTGCACAAACCTGGTCATGGCTGTGCTGGGAGGCCACCCAAACCCAGCAGCAGCAGCAGCTGGGGCGGTTTATTGTTACTGTGAAATAGTGGCTGATGATTGCAGTGTTAATCAGGCTCTTTATGGCCCTCTGTGATACTACCCGCATGAAATATTTTGCTTCCTGTATTTTTCTGCTGTTCTCTCAGCTGCTCAGTTTCAGCCACAGGGCCAACCTATGGAGCAGGCCATCCCCATCGCTTTGGGTGCCTTGTCCCCTGGCTGGCATCTCCCCCCGAGAGCAACGAGGTCCTGGCACGAGTGTGACCAGCCCCAGACATGCCAGTGTGTGTGTTTGATGGGGGGAAGAGGGAGAGACAAGGGCAGGAGAAATGAGTGAAGGGTCTCAATCTTACCCCTGAACCTCCAGGGAGGACCCAGACTTGGGAGATGGTCAGAGGGACGGTGTGGGTGGGAGGGAGATGGACTTTGTGCTGGTTATCACCTCCTGTCCCCCAGGTGTGAGGCTGGTCTCTAACTCAGTTCCCAGCCTGCCACCACCGAGCATCAGTCCCTGTTGCTCTGTCCTCCGCCAAAACAGCTCCCTGAGCTCCCGAGGCTGTGACGAGGTGCTCCTCCCATTAATCACCCCCTCCCGTCCACGTCTGCCCAGGAATTAAACTCATTTGTCACTGCTGCCCTGTTCCCACCCGCCCCTCTCCCAGCGTGCTCGTCCCGCAGGGCCGGCTGCTCGTGGCAGCCCCACATTCTGTGTGTCTCGATGTCCTCAGGCGTGTCTCCCCCTGCTCAGAAACATCCCAGGGCATGCACAGAGCCATTCCTTCTGACCCAGACCTCTACAGCCCCATCACAAGCTGGGACCCCCCAAGAACTGTCTGTGTTCAGGGCCAGCCCCTGAACCCAGCGCTCGCTGATGATGCAGCAGGGCTGAGCGAGGCTGAGCCGACCCATTTGCTCCACCAAAACCCACTGGGAAATGCCGACGAGCCTCTTTTCTCCTCCTTTTCCCGGGGCTGAAGTGGCAATTTGGGCCCGAGTCGTTCTGCAGCACGACCCTGGGGGTCTCAGCCCCCCTTGCTCTGCATGAAACCTCGGCCAGGAGCATCGTTTGCAGAGTAACGGGTCCGTTCCCAGCCTCCTCCATCCCCCGGTGCCGTGGTACCTCCACACGCTGGAGCCCGCGATGCTGCTCTCTGCCTCCCAGCACGGCCCCTGGGAGTGTTCCCCGGCAGCGAGCAGGAGCTGCTCGTTAATTAGCCTCCCGTTACTCCCGAGCATCCCCTGCAATAACACACAGCTCCTGCCTTTTAACTACCTACGAGTAATCACTCAGCCTCCAATAAAAAGGGAAGGAACAAGCCCCTGGTCGTGTTGTTAGCAATAATTTTCCTGGCTGTTAACCTGCTCCTGTATTCTTAATTCTTCTCTGCGCAGCCCCAGATGCGGTGGGGAAGGACGGGAGCCAAGTGTGGCTCCGATCCTGCCGCTGACTCGCTGCCAGCCGGCCACAGCCACGCGTTTAGCGGTTCTTATTCCTCCCTGCCCATCCCACAGCCTGATCCCAAGGGCACGGAGGGTGCCTCCATGCGGGTCCGTGCGAGGGAGACTTCCCATTGCTGGGCACGTAGCTGAGGCTCCCAATTTCAATGAGAAAAGGATGGAAAAATGTGAATGACTGTGACTGAGTTTTTTTTGGTATTAGTCCTAAAAATCCCGTATCGGCCTCGGGAAGGCAGTCGCTGCCCCTAAGCATCTTAGAGCACAAGGAAAATACAGCCCTGTCTGAGACGTCAGCCTTTAGGGCTGTTCCTGAGGAGCTGGCTGTTTTCTTCTCTTGTTGCCTGTAAATCCCCGACACGCTTAAAGCCTCTCTCCTGATAGGGAGCCTAACGCCTGAGCCCTGAATAAACCTGCTGAACCTCTGCGGCTTAGCATGCCCAATGTAATGTTCTTAGCCAGCCTCATCGCGGTAAATCTCCATATTTCTCAGGGATAAACACTCACCTCTCCTCCCTCTGTCTTCTGCTTTATGACTGATTTTTCCACTGCGGGTGCGGTGTCGGGCTGTAATTGCTGAGGGGATGCTGAGGCCACTAGAAAGTCTCCTCCTTTCACTGTTACCCCTCTCTTGCAGAGGGGGTGGCACACCCAGCATGGTTTGCAAACAGCTTTTCCTTAATGGGAGAAGGTTTTGCAAAGAAAGGAGCTGGGGGAAATACCCCCGAGCACCTTTCAGCTGGGCTGGTCCCATCCGGTATCGGAGATGGGAGGAGGATGGTGAGGCTGGCAAGGAGTGAGGGCTGCTGAGAGCGTTGTGCTACAGACACGGTGATGCTGAGCCGAGCAGGGGGATCTCCGTGGGCTCCCGAGCATCGCCGCAGCAATGAGCAGCCATCGGAGGTGTGAGAGCCTGTCCTGGGCTGGCTGCTCTCCTCTGAGCTTCCCACCGAGGGTTTGGGATCCCTTGTTCTGGCTCAGGCAGGAGCTGCTGAGTTTTACATTAATTCACCTGCATGGCTGGGGCTCCCTTTTGAATTTCAGATGCAAACGGAGTTGAAATCCCCACCTTGGTCAACACCACTGCGTTTCTGCAAGTTTCTGGCACAGAAATCCAAACAGGACTTGAAACCAGAGAGAAAGCTGCAGCGAAGCAGGGCCAAGCTAAGCAAGCTCGGAGCTGTTCTAGTCTTGAAAACGTCTGAAGTTGTGCTGTAAAACAAGGTATGTTGGGGCAAGATGGGTCTGAGGCTGTTTCAGCATCGTGGGTCGGTCCTGAGAGAGGTGCTGGGCTAGCACAGTGCTACCAGGGGCTAGCAGTGGTCTCCCTCCTGCTGCAGCGTGGCTGTGAAAGTGGTGGCCACAGACTACGTTTGCCCAAGGCTCTGTAGCAGCCCAGAGGTGCCAGATGTTCCTCTCCAGGCCAGTGAAGCTCACAGTTCTCCAGCCCCATCCCAGCACAGAGTGTGGGTGGACAAGGGGGAAAAGAGCTGGTGGAAGGGGAGACACTGGGGAGTTGGTAGGAGGAGGAGAGAGATAGGCAGGGATTGTTCCTAAAGCACTGGGGGGGAATGAGGATGTAAATCACCAGAATTGGCGAGGGACAGGCCATAAAGTAAAAATAAAAAGGTATTATAATTTATGATGCACTGTAAAAATATCCTGGGAACTGGGTTATGAAGAAGAATTCATTCTCTCGCCAACTCTGCGTATCTTTAAAGATGATAAATGACATTATGATTCTTCCTTATATCTGAGAGCTGGAAAATTCATTCCACCTTGGAGCTCTGTCCACGTCCCCTCCGTGCTCCTGCTCCCCGTGTGAGATGGGCTGCTGAGCCCTGACGTGGCACAGTCATGTTGCAGGAACAGTGCAGACCTGGGCTGGTGCTGCAGCAGAGCAGGGATCTGCCCACACGATGCACTGAGTTGTGTGTGGCTTCAGCATTGCACATGTATGTGTGTCTGTTACAGGGCTGCAGCCAGGACTTCTGCCGGCACTTGTGGGGGGCTGCTTGTCCCTCCCAGACACAGATCTTCCTGCCCGTCTTCTTGCTGTTGCCCTTTGCATGGTGCAGATAGTGGCCAGGTATCTCCAGATGCCACGGCAGAGCCTATCAGAGGAACCCCTGGATCGCCATCCTGTGCAGGGTGAGTGTTTGGGGTGAGAGGCAGAAATTCCCTTTTGCACGTAGAGCCATGGGGCCTTTGAACCCAGATCCAGAGCAAGAGGAGGGCAAGGACCACGGTCGGGTGATGGAGCTGCTCAGCCATGAGCTGGATTTGGCCCCGACTGCAGCGTCAGGAGTTGGCCTCTACCCAGCTGAACACTGTGGAGCAGCGTCTAAACATGGATTAGTTGTTCACAAGGTGGATTTAAAGAGTTAGGAGAGGAGAATGAAGCCAAAACTTTCTTTAAACGGGCACAGGCAGCCTTGGCATCTCTTCCCTCCCCTCTGCACAAAGCCAGCCCGCTGGGTTTCTTCTTTGATAAGAGCCCTTGATGCCTCTGTGCCTCCAGGCACTGAATAAAAGGCTTTAATTACCCACTGCCAGGCACCGGCATCGCTGCTGACAGCGGGGATGTGCCTTCTGCCCACACCTTGGGAAGGAAAAACTTCCTACCAGAGGAGCCATTCCCGTTTCATGTGCAGCAGCATCCGCTCCTCCACCAGCTGCTCTGGAGCCGGTGGGCAGAGCCCCTGCTCAGCCCTCTGAACCTCTAGGATGCTTTTTCTGGGGAAGTGCTTTCCCTCTGCTCGCTGTCTTCCACCTCTGGAGCAATTTCTGGTCCTTCCTAAAGGACGTGGCTGCAGCCCAGCAGCTTGTGCCTGCTCCTTGCATGGCTGGGGCATGGGTTCTGTGGGCTTCCCCGGCTGAGGGGGGCTCTTCATGGTGGGGTTTCATCCTGCAAAGTCCCAAAGTACCGATGCCCACTGCACAGTGGTGGACACTGTGCCCTCCTCCTGGTGCTGTCTGCCCCGGCACAACCCCACAATGCCTCCTGCTCAGGGATGGGCATCCCCACGGAGGGCTTTTTGACAGGACAAGTGGGATGAGATGGAGCCTCCAACTGCATCACCCTGAACCCTCTTGCTGCCCCAGCGCAGGGAAGAGCAGGCTGCTTGTGCCTGGCCATGCAAACACTCGGGAGACTCCTGTCTTTCCCCAAAAATTCGGATGAGGAGGGAGATAGCAGATCTCCTTTTTATCTCTCCAGCTGAGCGCTGCAAAGGTCGGAAGCTGCCTGCTGGCCCATCCACCCGCTTGGGCTGGCTGTGAGGATGGGCTTCCTCCGCACCTGGAAATTTCCAGCCTTTCCCAAGCCCGTGGGCAATGCAGCTCCTCCACCACTGGGAATCCGGGAACACCTCCCCAGTGCTCCTGCTGAAGCCCCGCTGCGGGATGTGCTCCCCGTGTCCCTGCAGGGCAGAGAGGGGCCAGGAGAGAAGGCAATGGCTTTGAGCAGCAAATCCTCCTGGGGACTGACAAACCCTGCTGCTTCCAGGCGCCCCGGTCTCTCCTGGATCCCCTCCTCTGCTCATGCAAAACCTATTAAGCAGAGAAGAGCCTCGAGTATTCCCCAAATGAGTCATTAACCAGGTTCTGGTAACAGGTGTTCCTTTAAAAAGGCCTCCGAAGCCTTCAGAAACAAGGGGAGCGGGAGTGCTTGGCTTTAATCATACACCAAAAGCAGATTCATTTTCACAGCGGGATGGCAAGCTGCCTCATCCGATAAAAACACACAATACCACAGGGAGGTGTGTGCTCCGGTCCCAGCTGCAGCGGGACCGTGTGCCCAGCCAGCGCTCTGCCTTCCCCACTCCTAATTTCTTAATCTAGTTTTGGAATATTTTATTACTCCCGGATCTCATCTGCTTTTTGTTCGGCGCGGCGCTCCTTCTTCCCTCCTCCCTTCTCGCTCCAATTAAATTATGTGCTGCAACCCATTGCTTTCGCCCGGGGCTGCTCCACCTTCTGCTCTGCCATCTCCTCCGTCTCGGCATGCGATGCCAGCGTGCCCGGGGCTGGTGGGCAGAAAAAGGGGTCAGCACCCTCCAGGCCACTGTCCCTGGTGGAGATGCTCTACTCTTAGGCATTTCAAGCCGTGAGGGTCCCGGTGCTGCGCCTGCATCCCGAGCCCTGCTCTGACGGGCACCTTCACTCCCCTTTGGGCTCCCTGTGCCAGTCCAAGCACCGGGGGGAGTTCAGCCCCGCCAGGGGAATTGCACGGGTCATCTGAAAGCAGAATTGGTGCTTTCTAAGCTGTATCAGGGAATCTGCTCCTTTCCCTGCAGTTCTCCTCTAAAAATGTCTTTATTTCCAAGCAGGCGATGGATGTGACAGCAGGATGCCCCCCGCCGCCACCCCTGCTGCTGCCTGGCTCTGCCTCCCCTGCCCCAAGGCTTCCCCTGCCTCTGTCCATCTGTGGCACCCAGGAGGCTGCTGGGGACAGCGAGTGATGCTGTGGCTCTGAACTCAGCTGTTCATCAGACACTCCCCATCACCCTGCTCCTTCCCCAGGGACTGCAGCCCACCGAGCACGAGGGACCGATGGGATGTGCTGGCTCCGGCTGCTCGTCCCGGCAATTACCGAAGTATCCGGGCGGTGGGGGAAAGATTTAGGAGCTGTAAGTGAAGGGGGGAAGGGGTGGCTCAGGCAGGGAGGGTGGATTTGGGGCAGTTCATGCCCCTGCAAGGACATAGTGGAGCCAAAATGTCCTTTGAGCCCTGCATTTGAGCCCATCCTGGCTGTTCCAAATGATTTTGGCTGTACTCCCCATCTCCTGCTGGCCGGGAGCCCATCCCCGAGGAGTTCAGGGAGGGTGGATTTGGGGCAGTTCATGCCCCTGCAAGGACATAGTGGAGCCAAAATGTCCTTTGAGCCCTGCATTTGAGCCCATCCGGGCTGTCCCAACTGATTTGGCTGTACTCCCCATCTCCCGCTGGCCAGGAGCCCATCCCCGAGGAGTCGTGGCTGGGCATAGAAGTTATTAAGAAGTTGCCCAAACCCACCCACCCTGCAGCTTGTCATAACTCCGGGGGTCCCTTCCTGGGGTCTGGAGCCTCTAAAATTGATGTTGAAGGTGGGGAGCAGCTGAGAGAGGCGGCAGGGAGAGGCTGTTGCAATGCACCAGCTTGTTTTGGAAAGGGGCTGTGGCCCCTTACTGCAGAGAAAGATGGAGAAATTTCTGCATTTTTATTAACTTGAATTTTAGCTGGAGAAACGAGAGGGGTAAAGACACTAAGGATGTTTGGCAGCAGAGCTCACACCCCTTCCTACCTCCCCATGGCTTCTCAGCCACAGAGGTTTGATTTCATTTAGCTGCCACCAATAAAACACACGTTGAAGGGGATCAGTGGGGCAGAGGAGGGAGGGAGGAGAAGCATCGGGAGCTGGGAACCAGTGCAGAAGTGGAGGATGGGGACCAGTCCCATTGGTAACGGTTGAAAGGGGAGTGAGTAATAAACAGGGGTGGTGGATATTTGGCAAGATAAATGGTGCACAGAAAATATGCTTCTTACAAACTTCATGGGGATAAAAATGATTTAAAGAGACGCCGTCAAGATAAAAATCATATCTGTTCAAGAACAACTCCTTACAAGTGTTATTAATAGTACCCGAGATATTGTTATGCCGGGAAGGACTTTAAAATATTGTGTTTGCTTTTCGCTGTGGGCACTGCCTGGTTTAATTTCTGCAACGTGCTCAGCTGAAGAGTACAACGATGCCTGGGCAGGTCGGCAGTGAAGGCGAGATGTTGGGGTCACAGCAGCCCTGGTTGCCCTGAATTCAGCTCCTCAGCATCCTTAGGGACATGGTTTGGGGTGTGGGTGCATTTCTCCACCCTGTGCTCCGAGCCATGAGCATCTCCTGCATCCCGAGCTGCCCTTCCATGGTGATGATGAAGGCTGGGTGGAAGCAGCGGGTACTTTGCTATGTTGATCCTGATGCTGCTGGACTGTTGCGAAGAGCTTCTCCCCGCTGCAGCCCAGAACCGGAGCCAGATCGGGGTGAGACATCAGTGAAAGCCTCCAGGCTCTGGTGCCTTCCCCGCATCCCTTGGGAAGTTGCGCTTTGACTGTGGGATGAAAGGCTTCAGTGGCATCACAGACCTCCTCCCTGGGTGTTTAATTACAGGCTGTGATCCGCTTGTCTCCTAATCTTCTCTTCGCCAACATCAAGGCGCCGCTCACCAGGGTCCCCCAGGTCCCTCTCGTCGGCGCTCGCAGGATCTGAGCCTCCGTCGTGGTGGTTCCTCCCTGCAACGAGAGGGACAGACGGGGAGCGGAGCTGCCCTGGACACTGTTTGGAGGTGCTGGGTCCAGCAGTGGGCAGGGGGACAGGCTGATATCCCACGGTGTCCAAAGAAATGTGGGGAGGGACCCCCTGCTGCCCCCCAAAGCGATTTCATGGCGGTTTGGCAGTCGGGAAAACTGAGTTATCCACAGTTTCTTCTGCTTCCCACCACCCGGTTTGCAGCTCCGGACTTGGAGGCAGCCCCTTGCTGGGGCTGGGAGGGAACTCAGGGTGTCAGAGGGATGTGATGGGAATGAGTTTTGCTCCTTCCTCTTCCCACAGACCCCAGACTTTTCCGTCTGCCTCCTTCCTCGCTGCTTAACCCTCCGCAGAGGGAGGTTCTCTCCCCTCCCCTTCCCCTCCCTCCCAGCCGGAATCTCTCCATCTCTGATCCCCGTTACTCCTTCCCGTGCCCCCAGGGGACGGATTATCCCTTTATTATTATTATTCCTCTCCCGCAGCACCCCTGCATCTTTGAGAATTGTGACCGTGTCTCCCCTCTGCCGCCTTTGAACCGCTCAACCCGGCGCCCCCCATCCCCCCCCGAGGGTCTCACTTTGCAGCCCCCCCCCCAGATCATTTCTGTTGCTCTCCCTGGGCTCGTTCCCAGCACTTGACATCTTTCAGCCCTGTGAAGATTCATTTTTTTTTGCTGCCTGGCCTGCTGCTGCGCCGGGAAAAGGGGGATCGCTGCTGTATTTTAAGCCGGCTGGTTTGAAAGCTGTGAAAGCAGAACTGAGAATTTAATGGCACGTTAAATATACGGCTGATTGTTAGGTCCAATTCTGATTTCAAAGCAAATATGGGCTTGGGAATTAAGGATGAAGATGAGTTTCACTACAAGGTAAATAAAAATTAACTGATGGTGATATAAATATACCCGTGTATTAAAAGCAGGGATGTGTTTTTTGAAATACACTCAATTAGAGAAGTGAGAGTTTGGGGTTATTTTTAATAAAAGCTTCATAAACATGGCAAAATTTCGAGGACTTACAAACAATAAAAATGCCCCCAGCTCCAATATCTAACTCTGGATGTTTATGACTGTTTAGTGCTCCTCGCATAAAATAAAAGCACCGCCACAAATTAAGGCAGTTGCTTTTGCTGCCTCTTGTCCCCGCTCTCTGCAGGCAGCTCTAAGCCCTGCCCGGCAGCGAGGGACACCGGGACGTCCCTGGGGACAATTCCTGGCTCACTGCGGGACGGAGGCGTAGCCCGAGCTGGGAAATGGGGTGGAATGGAGTAATTGCAGGAATTAATTAGGCAGGGCCATTCATTTCATGCAAGTCTCTGGGTGTGGGTACAATTAAGCATCACCCTGATGATGCTCCCGTGGGGTTTATTTATACTCGAGGGTGTTTGGAGCGAGGACTGGCGCTTCCCAGCCTGTGCTGGGGCTGGGCTGGAGCATTGATGCTGCTGTAGCACAAGTGTAAAATAATAAAAATTGGCTAAACCAGCTTTTTACCAGCTAGATTTGCAGCTATCACATGCAGCGCCTCTGGACACCCACTTCTGGTTTGGGTACTGAGGTGGTACCTGGCCCTGGCTCGGGGCTTGTGGGGTCTTGCCGGGCTGAGGGTCTCTCTACAGCTCCCTTTGGTCCAGAAAAACACCCCTGAGAGGAAGCAGGAGGGAGAGAGAAAGAGAAAACAAGAAGAAGAAAAGCTCCCGCGTCAGGGAACCTTCTCCTCTGATTGTTACCAAACTTCTTGCAAACACAAAACAACAAAGAAGTGAAATGCGGAGATAATTAAGGACGTAATTGTACACACACAACTGCTTAATTAAGCTTTTCCTCTTTAAACCTGACAGAATCTGCTTACAAGGTGCGAGCGCGAGGGGAGGCTGCCCATATGCTGGGCCATCTGCACGGCAGGCGGGGGAGGCGAGACAGCCCCATCGCCAGCCCCGAGAGGAGGAGGTTGCCCAAGAGCCAGGGAAAAGAGCCACGGGCGAGGAGGAGGTTGCCCAAGAGCCAGGGAAAAGAGCATCACGGCCCCGATTTGGGGGACGTGGTGGTGGCCATCCGTCGGTCCTACACCTGGGCTGGCCCTGGCAGGTTTCCATCTCCTTTTCACTGCTGAAAAGCGTGGAGCCGTCCCAGATTCCAGCTCCTTTCTTCCCCCCCCACCGTCCACAGCATCCTCCTTCGTGGGGTGTGGGGGATGAGGACAAACAGGTGGCGAAGATTAATAAGCGAAAGAAAAAGGGAGGGGGACACCCGACCCAAACTCCCTCTTTCTGAGATTCAAATTAAAGTCGTAACGCTGTTAGGAACAGGATTGAGAGTTCGTGAACATGTCAGTTATATTGATTTATCCCCGCAGCCCTCAAGACTTCTTGAAAATAATTAGGGTTGACATTGCCAAGGCTCGAGCTAAGTGTTGGTATCATATAAGGAGAATTGCGTGCCTTGGCTCCGCCTGGCAAACACGGGGCGTTGAAGCAGATGCCAACATCTGCAGATGGTGCCCCACACAGCTCCTAGATCGGACACTGCAGCTGGTGGTGACACCCGGGACCACGCGTGGCCTTGGGACAGGGCACCTGGAAACCCCGACCTGTGGCTCCTGCTGCCCCCAACCCACAGGAGCCGGTTGTCCAAGGGGCTGGGGCAGCCCCATTGCTGCCGGGATGGCCCCGTGCCTGGATCCATCCCGCATCCCCCGGGATGTGCAGCCCAGCCCTTCCACCCGCGGCTGCGCTGCCTCGGCCAGCCCTCGCCATCAGGCACTGCCGCTTTTTCTTTGCAATACAGTACTTTTATTAAATCTTTTTCCTTAACATGGCTTATAACAAGATAGGACACATGTACCCAGAGTAGGAAGGTGTATTATGACCTAGCCTGGGGCCGGGGTACACGGCTCCACATTTAGTGCACGTGCTCTCCCTATTAGGGCAATATTTGCTGGAGCTGCTGGGGAAGTGGCTCCTCGGGGACAGCCCATCTCCTCCAGCGATGGAGAGGGCTTGAGCTGCATCAGCTGTTCCTCCCAACGCAGAGGATGCCCTCCCTCGAGCTTTTAGATAAAAACCCCATCAATTTCCCAGCTCCAGGATATCAGTTTCTGTCACCATTACTCTTAGCAATGGGGATCGTGCCGGAACTCAGCCCCTGTGGAGGGGACACGGGCACATGCTTTGGGGTGTCACATCTCACTGTCCACACCATCCTGGGCTAACACCAGAGGTGAGAAGCCAGTTTTGGGATCGCTGGGATGGCCATGCACGCTGGCAGCTGAGCAGCACATGGAGAATGGAGGTTCCAGCCTGGGCTTTGCAAGGCAAAGCCAGGGGGATCCAGGGACCAATTCAATTAGGCACCTGATGAGGCAAGGAATAACGAGGCAGGTTGTGGCTGCACCAGAGATGAGCTGGGAAAGGCAGGGGAAAAGGCCTGGATCCTGGGAATACACATCTTTAGTGGCAGTAAGTGGTAGCAGAGCTGCCAAGCCCAGCAGCTCCGCTTGCCTCCAAAAAAGCTTGGAGGAGCCAGTGTGAAGCTGGTAGGGAAGGGCACAGGGAAAGCAGGGAGTGGGGAAAGCCCAGCTGGGGGTGAGGGAGGGGGCTGGCAGCCCCAGGGAAGGTGAGAAAGGGGCTGAGCCCCAGGTGGGACGATTTGGGGATTAGCAGGAGGCAGGGCACACCAGGGGCTTCACCATTGATAAAGGGCTGGTCGTGCCATGGGGAGGTTTTGCAGGGAGAGAAGCTGGTAGAGCCATGTGGAGACCTTGGGGCTGGTGAGATGTTCCTTTGGGGTTTGGAAGAGCTTATGTAGGACCCTCACAAGGAGACTTGGGTTTGGGAATCGCTCCTCCTGCTGAGCTGAGGCTCTTTCTGTGCTCAGGGGCTGGGGTTGAGCATTTTGGTTGAGCTGAGCTTGGCTCCAGAAGTTGGGTTTAATTACGAGCTGTGCTGGGTGACGTCCCCGCGAGCAGGACTGTCGGCAGCGCCATCGCTCATCTCGCCCAGGTTAGCTGCGTCCCCCACGCGCCTGCTCTTATCCTCCTGTTTATTGCTGTAAATTATTGAAGTCAGAACGGCTGACTCAGCAACGGAGGCTGGAGGAAATTTTTACACATCTATCAAAGCGACGAGTCCCGCTCCCGTCTGTGTTTATTGCTGCCTGTGTCACCTTGTGGTGGGTTCTCCAGGCTGAGACCCGTGGTGGTGGTTGCACGAGTGACTTGTGCCTCTCAGGGGCTGCCCAAAGTGGGGCAGAACTCAATCCATGGATCCAGCTGGGCACCAGGCATCAGCCCATGTTGTGCCTCGTGGATGGGTCTGGAGCGGTGATGATGGACTGGTGCAACCAGGGCCAGGAGCATGGATGAACTGGGAGGCTGGGGTGGGTAACTCGGTGGTGGGATGTTGCAGCTGGGTGGGGAGAAGGGGTAAAATTTTGTATTATTCCTGCAAGAAGAGGGGAAAGCCTTGGCCTGCAAAGGGAGCTGGAGCCCCCCTGCACAGCTCGGTTTTGGGGGTGCTACTGCCCTGAGATGGCTGAGAGCTCGGGCCTGAGTGGGTCTCAGGGGAAATCAGTTGTCTTGAGCCAGCTGCAAAAAAATCCCTCCTTGTCTGGGGGAACGGTGTCTCGTCCGCAGCACCGTGGTACCTGCCCTGTGCCCATCCAGCCCCAGCACCCACCGTGTGCTCCCATCCTGGAAATGTCCTCCTCTGGGGATGTGACAGCTCAGTCTCCTGGGGGCTGGGGAGAAGTCCCAGGCAGGGGAAAGCTTTGTTTGTGTGTTTGTTCCACTTTAATTTATTGAAGTGGCGTGGGGACCTGCTAATGAAGTGTTGAAGATGGATTGTGGCTGGCTTGTGTTACACGGGGCTCGTAGGATACTTAATTACCTTGGGAAGCTTGAACGCAATGAATACTTCATAAAGCAAAAGCCAACAGTGAATTATTCATTATCCATTTATCAGGGGCAGCCACGATAAACCCTCTGGGACAGGGACTGAGTGTGGGCTCCCCTTCCCAGCCCTACGCAGACACAGACCTGCTCATCTTCCCCATTGATGTGGGACCTATGGGGCAGGGACCCTATGGGGCTCCTCCAGGGAGGGATTTGGGGTGGAACCTGTTCCCTAAAGCATTGCTCAGTGTGTTCAATCATGTGCTGAGCCACTGCAGGCACCCCAAAAATTCGGCAAAGGGCTAGGGAAGGGGGAGTTGGAGACATGGGGAGAGAGTGGGGTTGGTTATCTCCCTGCAAGGGGACAGCAGGGCAGGTTGTCTGCAGGGAAACACCGTGTGGTCCCCAAAAGAACAGGTTCTGTACCCCCCTGTGAAGTTGAATTCAAGGTGGCAGCTTGGCTGCTGCTGCTGGGGTACCCAAGGATGCCCTGCTCCGAGGTGGAGGCAGGCAAGGAGCCAAGGGGCTCAGAGGCTTTTATCCACACCTGGCTGGCTAATGGGCTTGACACAGCCCAACCAGGGAGAAATTAAAATCCAGCCTCAGCTCTGAATAGTGCTTCAGGAGAGAAACCTGGGGAAAAGGAGCTGTGGTGGGGAGCTCAGACAGCAGGGAAAGCAAAGGGCTGTCTGTAAATACCTGCCCGGGGCCGTGTCCCCCAGGGCTGGATGGTGGCTGAGCGGGGACCAGGCTGTCGCATCCCGGCTGCAGCAAGAAACAGGCTTTGCTGCCATCTACCTCTCCCGGGCTCCCCGGCAGCAGGGCCCGGTGCCGTGGGGAGGCTGAGGGGCTCAGGACCACCCTGCTGCTCCTGGGAGTCCCAAAACATCCTGATCCCAGACTGAAACGGTGCTGGGACTCTTGCACGGGGAGTGCTTTGGTTTCTCCTCTCCATCCTTCTGCTTCGGTCAGTGGTGGCTCTTGCACTGTGGTCTTTCTCTGGTGCCAACCCAAAGGCTGCTCGCTCCCCTCCAGTGCAGGGTCTAAGTGAGTTCCTGGGCAGGATTTCAGGGGGGAGAAAGAGCAAGAAGTCGGGGGAAACATCCCCTTGACATTCCTTTTCATCAAGCATCTGCTGCCAAGATGCCGTGTCCTTCCTGCATGGCCCCCATGGGCACCAGGCTGTGCCAGGCTAATTTTGGGGCTGCTCTGAGCATCAGCATCACCCGAAGTCAGACGTGGCTTTGCTTGAGCCCTGCCAGGCGATGAAGCACCCCCGGCCCTCAGCACTCTCCTCCCACTGCTTCCCTCCCTGCTCCTCATTTAATAAATTATTTTGGCACAGGGAGGGCAGCCAACGCTGTACATCTGCATTGCACAGCTGGCAGGGCACATCTGGGTGGGATATTCCCATAATAACCCCCAGCTAAGCCTGCTCCCTGCTGTGTCTGATCCCGCTGGAGGGAGGTGCAGCACCCATGGGATGTCCCGGTCTCTCCCCTCCCATGGCGTGGGCTCTGCTGCTGTGTCTTAGGGTTTCTTCAGTACTAACCCTGTGGCAGTGCCCAGTTCAGGCCATTCCCCCCCTCTTTTTTTTTCTTTTTGCTCAATTTGTAGTTTTGTGTTATCCCCTGAAATCTGTGCCCCTGCTGATGTTCTCTAGACCTTAAAGAATATTTAACCACCTGTTAAATTATTTATCCTTCTGAGGTTTCATGCACTTGGGGCAGCTCACAGGCCTCCTGGAGAATTAACTAGAGCCATAAATCAAAGAGACGTTTGAGAAATTTCCCGTTGCTGGTGCTGATGGCGGCCTGGCCCCTGAAATGCCACTTGCAGGTTGGGAGCCGGGCGCTGCCACTTGCTGCTATTACTTGTTTAGGAGCTTGTTAAATTTAGAAGTTAAATAGACTCCAGGAAACAGATGAGACACACCAAGTGCCAGCTACGGGGGAAATTGGGTGGCTGCCACCCCCTAATACTGCTTTTTAAGGTGGGTTTTTTTCAGGCTTTGCAAAGCACCGCCATCAATCCAGCTCCGACGGTGAAGGCAGCCGAGGGTGGTTTGTGGGCTGTAAGAGGGTGTTGTGCCATAGGGAACAGGGACAGAGATGCCACCTGCTCGGTGGGTGGGAGATGGGATGGTGGGACCACAGCAGCTCCACTCCCAATAAAGTGCAGGGGACGTGCCCTCGGGGGTGGCGTGATCCCCCTCGGGGCTGGCAGTGAGGTAGAAAGTGATGGCTTTTACCTGTTGTGGTGCTGCCCAGCTGGGGTGGGGATGGAGGAAGGTCCCTGCCATCCCACTTCCATGCTCGAGCCATTTGGGAAGGCTGTCTGTGCTTCCGAGGGGTGCGGTGGCTGGTGTCAAAGGGAGGAAGTGCCACTCTACAAAGTGAGCCTGGTCCTGGGCATCCCCGACAGCTTTGGGAAAGGGTTAGGAATGAAGGGAGGAGAAAGCCAGCGAGGGAGCAGGCTGCCAGCCTCATCCTTTCCCTCTGCACCGGCGCTGAGCTGAGGAGGGGGCTCGGGGCAGCCTGAGCAGGGCACTGCAGTGGGTTTTCCATGGGGCGTTCTTCCCCGAGTGCTGCAGCAGCAGCAGCCCTGCTGGGCACGCGTGCCAAAGCTGTTTGACAAGGCAAGGCAGGGGACAAATCCCAGCTCCCTGATGTCTCCCTGCAGCATCATAGGGAGTGAAATGTGTTTAGGAGTCGCCTCTGGGCAGGGTCTCCCAGTAAACAAGCTGTCACGGCGCTGGCACGTTCTCGGTGGGGAGCTCTGGGCAGCAGAGACGCTGCGCTGATGCCAAGAGACACCCGGGGGGGGTGGGGGCTGCACCGCAGGGACATTCCCATCCTGCTGAAAATCCTGCAGATTGCCCCTTCCCCCGAGGTCTGCAGCTCACTCCTTGGAGTGGCTGCGGTGGTTTTATGGCTCGTTTTGTAGGCTTTGCACCCCCCCCGAGCGCTACTGATTTGGGTTGAGGGTGTGAGTTGGGGGTGTCTCTGCCCCTCCTGCCCTGTGCCCGCAGCAGAAGGGGAGGTAGGTGGGCCTGGGTTTGCAGGAGGAGGCTGTTTGGTTGCAGTGCCACCGGGACACCATCCCCTGCCACCCCAGCTGTGCCAGCGGGGGCTCTCCACCTCCCAGAGCTCCCAGGCTGGACACGGTGTAGCTGTGGGGTCTCCATTTGTAGCCTCTTCCTTTGGGTCCCCCGCTTTGTCCCCATGCTGGCAGCCCTCTGCAGGGTGGCAGGCAGGCGTTTCACCTTTCCCGAGACATCACGACTTCCTCTGCCATCAGTGTTTTTCCAGCAGAAGCCACCTGCATCCCTGCTGCTCCCCGGCAGAAAGAAGCTGCCTCGGGAGGCTGCTCTCACTGCTGACCGCAGCGCAAATCACTCCAGTGACGCCTCTCCCTCTGCCATCAGACCCTCCTGCACCGTCTCGCTGAGATTTTAAGCGCTGTTTGTCCTTATTCCCTTCCTGTCTTAAATCTCAGGCTCTCCACAAGGTGCGTGGTAATGACTGGGACCAGCCCAGTTGCACCCAGAGCACTGGGGTTCCCGGGGAGTGGAGCCCTCATCCCCTCAGGACCAGGGCAGGGTGTCCAAAAAGAGCACACGAGCTGCTACCAGACAGGCAGAGAAGCCCCATCCCCACCTTCCCTAATAAATTAATTCATGTGGCTCCCTGTGTGACCATGCAAAGCTGCAGACAGACCCCAGAGGGGGGTTTTCTCCCCTCCCGCGCTGCCCCCCCCCGCCTGCCTCTGTCCTGCTCTTTATTCCCCCCTCCCCAGAAATGAGAATTTTGGTTTATCACGTCTGCCTGGCGGGCAGCAAGCCACCAAGCGAGTGAGAGGGAGCCTGCAGCAGCCAGCCGGAGAGAGCTGGGAGAAAGTGCTAGGTAATAGAGGTATTTATTAAAGGAGGGAGGAAATTTATATGCTATTCCTGCTTCTCCAGCTCTCAGTCACCGCCAAGGGGAGAGGAGGAGTGGGCAGCTTACGCAGGAAATAGCCAGAAGTCTGTTTTCTGCCCATTTGTCAGTCTGATGAACAAGAAAAATATAGGCGGTCTTGATGAAGGAGAAATAGAGAGTCTGGAGGAGGGTGCGGGTGTCTCTCCACGGCCGCTCTGCCACCAGCAGCCCCAGGTTCATGGAGAAGCCACCCTGGACACCCCCCCCCCGGCTCCCCCAGGCTGGGGGCTTGTGCCATGGTGGGGCTGGGGGTCCCAAGGGTTCCAGTTGGTGGCAGGGAGCTGTGAATGGGAGGGCAGGGGCGAGGAGGGGTTGGATGAGGTGGGAGAAGGGGCCGTGGGGAGGAGAAAAGGGGCTCTGGAGGGGACAGGCTGGGGGAGAGCCCTGGCAGCGGGATGGGGAGGGTCTCAGTGACCAGAGCCATCCCCACAATCCAGCATCTCCCCTTCACAGCCCCCCACGCCTGTTAGTTTATCTAAAGTGCTTGGCATCTCCCAGAGAAGAGCACTGGGGAGTAAAAAACCCACCAAGTATTAAGTGCTAATAATTCCCTACTTTTATTTGCAGTTATCCACCTACATGAAAGAGGCTGGGTTTTTGCTGACACTTTCTTGCTGGGAATTGAATGCTGCCTGAATCATCCATCCAGGGCCATTTGTTCATAAAAGTAAGGAATTGCTGTTTGAATCTTTTTATTGCTGCTAACGTGACACAGGCAGTGCTGATGGATTCGGGCAGCCTCTGTGCAGGCTGGGGATGTCCGTGCTGGAAATGGCAGAAATGGGGGTGCTCCTGTACCCTCCTGGGGGGTGCAAACGTTGCTGTGGTATCCCTGGGCTCAGCCTCGTGGTGGAGGGGCTGTTGGGACTGTGCAGTGTCCCCCTGGCACTGGCAGGGGGAAATCTTGTCCCCTTCCAAGCTCAAATCCCAACAGCTTTTCCCCTGAGGGGCAGCTTTTCCCCACGGCACCAGGGTCCATGCACCCCGGAGAGGGGCTGGGGTGGGATTTGGACCCCCCCAGCCCTGTGAGTGTGATGGCACAGAGGGAAGAGGGAGTTTTTTCAATCTTATCTTATTGTTTCCAGAGCTGCTGGCGTGGCCAGACAAGGAGATGCTTTTCCTTTTGGCAGAGACAAATAGACAGAGCCAGACCCTCCAGCATCCCGGCTGCTGCTCCTGCACTCAGACGTGATAAATATGTCCCAGGAGAAACCCAAGAAAGCCATGTCCCAGCCTGAAAGGGATCAGCCCCAGGGCAGGATGATGCTCTATGGCGTGGCACCGGGCCAGAACCCTGTCTTTAAACCAGGCAGCCCCACACCACGTGTCTGTCCCCGTGTTTTGGTGCAGGATCCCGGTCTGTGCCCTGCAGCCACCGCGGGGGCGAGGACCAAAGAGCAGCCCCTTGCTGAGATCTCCCTCCTCATCCCTGCGGATGTCTCCAAATTAGGGATGTTATTAACTACAAGCTGCTTTTCCCCCGACTGCTGCTTGCACAAACGATAACTGATTTAAAATGAATTGAGCCAATTACTGCAGTTTTCCTAAAACAGATGACGGCAATACTCGGGTAAGGAGGAGCAATCCCAGCTGCAGCGGGGATAAGAGTTAGACACTGAAATGCCCTTTGGGCCCAAATTTCCAGCTGTCTCTGTTTCCTGATGGAGTCTGGCTCCTTTCCTCGATTGCATGTGGATTTAGGTGGTAGCAGCCAGGGGCACCCTCAGGCCAGTGGTGCTGGAGGTGACGGTACCTGCTCTGGGTGCAGTTATCCACTATGAATGATGATGCTGGAATGGTCCTTGCTGACTACAAACAAGCAGTGCCTGCAAATATTAATGTATTTATGGAAAAGTAGAAAGAAATAACTCCTGAATGACTTTTTTCTTCTTCTTTTTTTTCCAAGAGTGGGACCTCAGGGCTGGGTTTGGGATCCCCCAGTTCCATGGTGCAGGTGGGGATTTCCCATATGGGAAAGGTGTGGGTTGTCCAAGGGCTCCTACACGGTGGCTCCTGCCCCAGGATATTTAACCAAAGGGTTATTCAGACCAAGCCTGGTCTGCTGTCCCCAGATCTGATCTGCCTATGAAGTTCATCAAACTTTAAAGAACGCTGTCACTGGGTGTCTTGTCCTCGTAATATGAGGTGCTTTAGTGGAAAGGAAATGTAATGAAGATGGATTAAAGCTTAACTGTGTGAACATGAGTTAAGGAAATCTTGAAATCAGGTTCCCATTTGTCTGCCTTTCCAAATCATGGGAAATATTGATTTACTTACGCCAGCAGCAGTGACAGCGCGACGTGGTCCCAGCAGAGAGGGTGAGGAGTGAAAATTGCTACCAACTCTGTGGGATGGGGACAGGTTGGATCCTGTGCTGCTCCTCAGCCGGCTCCATTTGCCACAAGGTCGGAGCACATGGCAATTTTGGCTGGGACACACAGACACGGGAGGCTGAGCCGAGGAAGAGGTCGGGCATGAGCTCCTCAAGGGTGGCAAGTGGCTGGTACCCAGGGTCTGTCCCACTGAGGATGGTGGGACCAACCTCCAGCTCTTCCCTGTGCCCATCCTGCTCCCCGCTTCGGCTGCAGCTCCCCCCAGGTTTTCCTCTGCCTGGAGATGCCCCTTCCATGCAGCCCACACAAAAGCCTTTAGAATTGAGATTAGATGAGCTGTTGCAAAATCAATTAGTGATAAAAGCCTGTGGGCAAGGCGCGGGATTGTATCATTTTATTATGTTGCCGTCTGAGCAGTAAAAATACATGGATGGACACGTATAAAACAATCTGAAACACTGGGTCAGAAATCTGGGCTCCTGCTGCTTCCCTCTTAATCTCTTATTAAGTGATATATCTTCTGATTGCTTTTGTCAGCTCTCTAAATTTAATAACTGAACTAACCATTTGCTCCTATTGTTCGCATATAAATAAGTGTTGGATCAATAAAGAACATCTTTAAAAGCCCCTGGATTTGAAAAACGAGGGGAGCATGGCCTGGAGGGCAGCTGCAAGAAATTACATCTTCACACCTCCAAAAAAACAGTGTTTGAAACAAGGAGGGGGGAAGAAAAAGAAAACCTCATGAATGAGATGCTTTCTGCCACAGAAAGGATGAATGGATGAGGGCTGGATGAGGTTTTAGCTTTTGGTTGCAGATTGCCCAGCGGCTGTGCTCCTCCCCTACCCCTGCCTGGCCAAACTGTGTGATTTTAGGGAAACCAGCGCTTGGATGCTCTAATTTCATGGAGAGATTTGCTCACGGAGAGGTGAGCACCATCACCAGCTGCTGTGGGGTCTCCTGCTCTAGAGAGGGGCTGGCGGCAGAAGCAGAGGGGTGCTATCAGGAGGGGTTTCTCTTTTTATTCCCTTCTGCAGCCTTGACCCCAAACAAAGCAGCTCCTCCTTTGTGTCGTGGCTGATTTCAAGCTGCTGGTACCTCGGAGCATCACTGACCATCCCACACCCGCACCGCCTGGCTGGGCAACATCCACCTGGAGAAGGCTCCTCACAGCACAGCGGCTGCACCAAGGAGGTAAAACTATTGTTGAGGGATATTCTTCTCCTTTAACGCTGTTCTGCTGGAGATAATTCCCTCTGCAAAGCATCCCTGGGGCTGCAGGGCCAGGCCGGGTGCTCCTGACCTCCGCTGGCTTCGAGCATCTGCCGTGGTGTGGTGGGTGGTGACACATCTGGCTTGTGGGTGGTGACACATCTGGCGAGGCAGCTGGCTGCTGGGCACAGCTGGGGGTGGCCAGAAGGCATTAATGCCAGCTTCACTGCCAACATCTGCCGTTGCCCATCGAGCCGAGGCATGGGCTCCATCCCTCTGGTGCCCTGGGGGGAAATTCGGCTACGAAGCCTCAGCCCACCCCGAGATGGTCCCTGGCTCTCCAGAGCTCCCCGTTACGGATCACGGGCTGCTGCTGTGACCCTCCAGGGTCTGCTGCATCATTGTGAATTCTTCCAGCGTCCCTGCACGGCAGCAAAAGCCGAGCAGCCCTCACCTATAACTGCAGCATTTAAAAAATGGGAAAAAAAAATAAAAAAAAATCAAGCGTGGGGGAGAAGCACAGCCAGCAGCGTGTTGTGTGCGGGGTGTGCGGTTCTGGAGGGCTGCCTTCCCCTGATGGATTGCACTCCAACGTCCGGGGGGTGAGATAAGCAAGGCCGAGGAGGCCTCCCTCGCACGCGGCGCGTTCAGTCGCTGCTATAAAGGTGCCCCCGCTCCTCTGCTGCTCCCTCGCTCCACAGAACAAAAGGAAATGGGCTTGTTGCTTTGTAGGCGAAGGGAAGGAGGCTCCCGAGACCCGGGGAGAGCGAGCCATGAATTATTCAGCCTGGCTGTCGGTGCAGGAGTGGCGCCGAGACCCGCTCCTGCCGTGACCCCGGCATCAGGTGCTGGCCAGGAACCCCGAATTCGGCTGGATGCAGGGGCAGGAGGGGCTCTGAAGGGCTGGGGCTGGGGGCAGCATCCTTCCCCCCTCCCCAGGGCACGGCTGTGCTGCTGGTTTGGAGCAAAAGGTGGTTTCTCTTCCTGCATCCCCATCCCAGGGGTGAGCCTTGGGCTTCCCACTGGTTTTGGGTTGCTTTGGACCCCAAAAAAGGAGGAAAAATCCCTGAGAAGGGGGCAAACAGGGAAGGTGTTGGAGAGCGAGAGCCCCGGCAGCGAATGCCCCGGGGATGGCTCTCCAGCCGGCTCGGTAACAAATTCACTGACACAGGGAACAATATTTCCCTGACTCTGCCAATTCCTTAACGACGCTGACTCCAAGGGCCCCGCAGGGAGGGGAACTTGAACTCTGCAAAAAGCTCTTCTGCTGAAGCTTTATTTAAGGCTACGTGGGGGAAGCTTAAACATTAAAGGTTGAAAAGCTGCTGGCTGGGGGTGGGCTGGGCAGCGAGCGCCGTGGTACCAGCGGTGGCACCGGCTGCCAGGTCTGTGTCTCTCTTTGCCTCTAAACCCCTTTGATGCCCCATCTTATGGGGCTGTCACCTTGCTGGGGACCGTCATTGCTCTCCCCTCTGATCTAGGTCCCCTTTTCCATGGTTTCTAAGACAGCCCCAGGTTTGCACCTCCCTCAGCAGCACCGCACCGACTCAGCTGGACACCAGCATCTTCTCAACGCAGCCCAGGAGAAAGGATAAGGACTGAGCATCTGTATTTTTTTTTCTCTGTGCTGCTTCTGTTTATTTCTTATTTGTTACTCCCTACTTCTTGACTGTAGAAGTCCTTGTGCTGACACGATATTATTTATTTATAAAATATGTACAGGAAAGCGCTCGGGTACCGGTCCCACCCTCCAAGGTTGGCCGTGCGTGTCCAGCCGGCGGGAACGGAGGTGAAAGATGGTTTCTCTGCCTTGGAGCGGGGAGGAGGAGGAAGGAAAGGGCTGAGAGAGATAGAGACTTCAAAGTACGTGAGCAAATATTTACAGGTTCCAAGACACAAAAAAAAATATATCTACAGTGCTGTCTTGGGGATACAGGGAGTCGGGCTGGAAGCGAAGCCGGCTCCCAGCTCCATTTGTTATATTGATTTATAAAGACGAGGGTATTGATTTCCATGGGCTGTGCCGGCAGAGGGGTGCGTGGCTCAGGGGAGCCCTGGGATCGGGTGCTGGAAAGGGGCAGCCAGGACTCATCCAGCCACCAATGGGTGCTTCTGGGGGTTTTGTGATGGTGTCTGTATGCCTAATCTTTGCAAATGAGGGCCGAGTGCTCTGCAGCACTCCCTGGAGTGCTGGGGAGCGGGGATGCTGGCAGGGAGCACATTTCGGAACAACAGGGAGGAAAATACTGCAGTTTGGGGTTTCCCACTGGCCGCTGCTGGTTTAATATGATGTGAAGGAACTGGGGGGAGTTGCTGACACATGGGTGGTCCCCAAAAGCTGGCTGGCTTCTGCAAGCTGGGGAAGGGACCCGTGTCAGCGGGGAAGAGCCCAGTGTGCCGTGCTGGCACCGGTGAGCTCAGGGGTGCCCCAGAGAGAGTGAGTGCCTGGGGCTGGGGGTCTGCACTTGGGTGGGGGGAAGCTACCATGGGATGTGCACAGCTAACTGCTTGTGCTGGGAAGGGGCTGGTGCACAAGGGAGGGCTGTGTGAAGTGAGACTGTGGGTGCCTGGCTTGGTCCCCGAGCTCGGTGGGTCACCCCAGTTCAAACTGTCCATGGTCTATGCAGGTGATACTTGGCTGGAGGAGACAGAGGAGACCTCGGTCTTGCTCTGGGATACGGCGGAGGAGACATCTTCATCCCCAAAGGGGTTCTTGCCGCAGCAGATTGTGGTGATCATGCAATTACGGAACTGAAGAGGGGAGAGAAATGGAAACGATGGCACCAGGGGCCAGTGGGGATGTGCTGCTGTACTGAGAGCCCCTGGCAACCCCTGAACAGGCTGAGATGCAGACCTTATGGGGAGGAGGAAGGTGCCTGCAGTGACCCCAGGAGTGTTGATAAGCCAAGGGCAGGGGCTCACCCTGCAGGACATGGGGCATCTCACCTGTTTGTTCATGAGGACGTAGATGATGGGGTTGTAGAGGGAGGAGCTCTTGGAGAAGAAGGCAGGCACTGACATGAGTGTGGCAGTGAAGTCTGCTCCCTTGTTGGTGAAGATCCAGAATGCCACCACGGCGTAGGGCGTCCAGGCCAGCATAAACCCCAGCACCATGAGGATCACCATCCGTGTCACCTCCTTCTCCGCCTTCTGGGTCGTGGCTGACTCCTGCTGCTGGGCAGCTGCCTGCGGGCAGGGGGGTGGTGAGGGGCACCCCAGAGCTCCCCACCCCCAGTCCACCTCCCTTTTCCCACCCCAGTTGCCCACCCTGTTCCTGTCCATCCCCTCCCAACATTACCTCTCGGACTTTGCAAATGAGGCGCCCGTAGGAGAAGAAAATGACCACAACTGGGATGATGAAGTGGATGACAAACATGTAGAGGACGTAGGACTCATTGTGGTAGTCAGGGTTGTGGGTGTAGTAATCGGGGCCGCAGGAACACTGCATCCCCTCCGGCATGTATCTGCCAGTGAGAAAGGTTAGGATCATCATCCGGACCTTCCCTGGAGGTAACGGGAGGTGTTTGACCTGAGGACCCATTTCCCCAAGGATGGGGGATGCTTGAAGAGTGGCACGTGTGTTTTGGGTAAGATGCTCCCCAGCTTCTCCTCTGTGCCCCATGCCCCCGTCCTGGCTGGCCCTGCAGCCCTCAGCTCCTTCGGGGCCAGCATGAGCTGTGCCAACATGTCACACCTGAGCTGCTGGCCTGGTCACCCAGATGCCCTTTGTGGTCTGCAGAGAGAAATGGGCTTTTCACAGCATAGGTAAGAAAAACCGTGTCTATCAAAGCCCCTCTTTCTCTGCAGAACATCAAGGGAGCATGAAGGGCTATTGCAGCTGGAGATGCTGAGCCTGTGGCTGCCTTTGCTTGGGGGACACCAACCTGTCAAGAGAGTGACAGCTTAGGTCTTGTTTCTGTTCTGGCTCACCCCATTGCCTTTCTTGCCCAGGGAGTTTTATGCATCAGCCACATCTCCTGCCCCACAGGGTGTTTGCACAGCAGCTGGTGCTGCCACTGAGCATCCTTTGACTCACCTGGACCAGCCAAAGAGGGGTGGAGCAGCACAGGAGAAGGCCATTACCCAGGTGAAAGCGATGCCCATCATGGCGTGGGTTGCGGAGAAGCGGAAGTTTCCCATGGGCTTGCAGACGACGATGTAGCGCTCGATGGCCAGGACAACCAGGGACCAGAGGGCGACTTGGCCTGAGGGAGGGAGAGAAAAAGAGAGCGTACGGTGGTGGTAAGAGCTTCTCTGGGCTTGATCTTCCCTTTGTGGTCATGGAGGGGACCGAGGGGTTGGGGATCCTCAAGGTATATCCCGCATCCTATTGAACACGCGAGGATCCCCCAGCTGTAACGTGCAATAGGTCTGGGAGCGGAGGGGAGCGTCTGTGCCGCAGCAGGATGCTGGTGACAGAGGAGGGGATCGTGATGGCTTATTAATCATTTAAAACTCAGGGGGGGTGAATTCCACCTGGGCACGAGGAAGCACAATTTCCGGCAAAGATGCCAGATGCGTCCAAACCTGTTGATGCCTTTAGATGTGCATTTCATGAGTCTTCCGCCAGTGCTGGATCAGGGAGGGGGTGCGGGGGAGCGTACGGGGGAGGCTGTGTGGGTGGGCATGCGTGCACATGTATTTATAAGGGATAATTAAACTTCAGGGGATTGGGAGCGTTTAGTCGGTGCTGTAAGCCTGCTAATGCCCCCAGCTGTGATAATCTGCTGATAACTACACCCTGTGCCAGGACTCGCTGGAGACCTGCTGCTGGCACAGCCACTGCTTCCCAGCAAACCTTCTGCCCTGTGAACAGGAGACTCCTTGTTCTTTACCGGGTAAAAACACTGGAAGGGCAAGTAATGCTGCCTGAAAGCCCACTTGGTCAGAAATGGTGCAGACCCATAAGATCTTCTGACCCCAAGACCAAGCCCTTCCTCGGTCCTTGGCTTCCATCAGAATTTAGCTTTGCTTTAGCCTGGCAGTATATCATTTTTTTTTTTTCCCCCCATATCAGCAGCATTGTAGGAAATTGAATTGCCCATTTAGGGGGAAAAAAAAGAAGTGAAGTCCTTGCTCCTTGCCATGGTTATGGATCTCTGCAGCAAGGATTAGCAGCTGTCAGATCCATCAGGAGGTGTCGAGTGGGCCCGGCTGGCTGCGTGGGCACGGGGTGCAAAACGAATTCTCCCTGTTTTGCACGAGGGCTTTCTGCAGGGTGAAGTGTTAGCAGCTCCCGTGTCCCTGAGAAGTGGAATAAGGACGCTCCCAAGGGCACCTGAATCGGCTGCAACTGGGACAAGAGCTGAGCGATTGCTGCAAAGCCTGGGCCTGGTTTCCTGAGCTCTGTGCACCCCTGAATCCTCCATCCCCCCACGCTGCTGCTCCTCTCTTCTGGTTGAGAGCTGCCACATCTTCCTTTTGCCCCTAGATAAGCTGTCACCCTTCTCCTTGTCTTGAACTCCTCCTCTCGGTGCCCGGACCCCTTCTCCTGAGTGGTGCCTCTCCCAAGGGATGTCTCTTCCCTCCCCAATGCTCCCTTCCTTCCGAAATGCTTCACCTTTTCCCAAGAAAAAGCATTTGGCAAAGATGCTTGACATTGGTTCAAGGACATGGTGTGGCCATCCCTAACGGGTCTCTGCTAGCCAGGAAACCTGGGGCTGAGACCCCCTGAATGGACGCCGGGCAGCGTGGCCAGATGACCCCAGGCTTGATCCTGCAAAGGACAATCCCTTCCTGGCGCTCATTGCCTTGCAGCTGCCCTGCCCATCGTGAGATGGGCGCTTCTTGGCATCAAGATCCACCTTGCCTAAATCTCTCTTTTTTCATCCTTATCTTTAAGCCATGGGGAAGCAGCACCTTGTGTTGCAAGCGATGGCTTTCCCCTCAGGAGGGACGCTGGATGCATCACAGCCACCCCAATGGCATGGTGAAGGGGTGAAATTGGGCTCCTAAAGCCCTGAAGAAGCAAGATCACCCACTGCCAAGCCTGGCCCTCAGACCCCGAGCTCCCACCCCACGGCCTTACCTCCCAGGGTGGCGAAGAAGCCCTCCACGGCACAGCCGACGGGGCCGAAGACGAAGTAGCCGTTCCAGGCAGTGTAGAAGGTGACCGTGAAGCCAAAGCAGGCCATGAAGAGGTCAGCCACCGCCAAGTTGACCAAGATGTAGTTGAGCGGCTGCCGGAGCTTCTTGTGCTTGAAGGTGACCAGGAGGGTGAGGAGGTTGATGGGCAAACCAGTGGAGATGAGGAAGAAGATGTAGCAACACACGACGCGGTATTTCCAGGGCTCGGCCAGGTAATACTGGGGGTACTCGAAGGGGCTTCGCACCACCCCTGTCTTATTGGACATAGGCACGTAAAAATTGATACCTTCCGTCCCATTCATCCTGCCAACCTTATGCCAACTGCTTTGCTTTTAAGGTTTGGGGCTTGGTTTTAATATCAAACGCTCTGATTTTGTAATTAATTTGGCGTCAACCCCAATTCAAAAAAAAAAATGGAATCCCCACCCACCTCCAATATGGAAAAATACCCCCAAATAAAGGGTTGTGTCCCCCCACTTCAAAAAAATGAATGAATGAGTAAGAAGGGCAGTAAATCCCGAGGGGACGGGAGGTGGTGCGCTGCCCCTGCTCCGCGTCGGGGGCTGGCGGTGCCCGGGGAGGTTTTATACCCTTCGGCCTCCTCGAGGGAGCGCGGGGGGAGGCTGGATTAGGGGCTCGGCTAACTTTGTATGACAAGGGCAACGGGATTGAGAGGGGTTGATGGTTTAAGCACCCTCTAAGCGGCCAGTTGGCCCCAAAACCTGCATTAAAGCGTATTAATTGCCATTAAGTGTTTAATATTGTTTAAGGAGTTGGGGGGAGGAAGGGATGGGGTGGGGAGCCCTTTGGAAGAGGAGAGTGGTAAGTTGGGGAGTAGCTGCTTTGGGTGATTGATGGGGAAATGGGTCCGTGCCCGTGTCCGCGGTGGGTCACAGCCTTTGGGGTGTCCCCTGGGAGGCTGAAGGATGCCATGGGAGCACTTGGGGAGCACCCAGCTCTGCCCCACTGACCTTGGGGGGTGTCTCTGGGGGAAGGCTGGACCAAGCTCCTGGTTCATGGTGGGTGCTGCCTGGTGTGGGTACGTGTCTCCAGCACAGGGCAAAACCTGGCTCTGCTGACATGGCCAAGGGCCACCTCAGGGGTTTGTGATCCCAAAGGCTTCAGCCTTGCTAAGCACAGCATTCTCTTGGCTGTATGACACCCCAGATCACACACCCTGGTTGTGCTGGAGTGCAAAGGACTCCAAATTACCTCCCCTGCCTTGTCTCCTCCCTGGGCTGAAGGATATACGTTATTCAGCTGATCCTCCAAGGATCTCTGGCAGGACAGGAGGGAGTGCACCATCCGGCAGGGCTGGCCATGCCCCATCCATCCTGGGGGCTCCCTGATTCCTGGGGAGCTGCTGGTGAGTGTTTCCTTCCTGATTCTCCTCCCCATCCCAGCAAGTGGGACACCAGTCTGGGTTGCAGCTTTGCAAAGACTGGTGGGTTTAGGGGGGTTCCTTAGCCACAGCTCTAAAACTAGCCTGACAAAGTGCTACTTGATGCAGAAGCAGCACCTGAGTGTCCCTGGGAGAAAAAATAAAGCCTCAGCAATGGTGGTGTCCCAAATTCCCTCCAGAGACAGTGCAGCCACACTGGGAGAGGAAGCAGGATGGAAAGAAGCTTCTCCTGGTCTCTTAAATGCTCAGTTTGGGATGTGGGATCCCCACCCCAGCACACATGAGACTCTCTGAAACCCTTCTCAGCAGGGTCAGTGCCAGCTTGGAGCACCAATGCTCCATCCCAAGCTCTTTCCCCACTTTTTTCCTTCTGGGTCATGGGAGCTTCTTCTCCAGGAGACCTGCCTAAGGCGCCTTAGTGAAGCTCTTCCATTAATCTCTGACATGTGGTGGCGTTAATGGCCCTGATCTGTTAATGCGGTAAGCTCTTAGCCTCTTTCCCACCGCTGCCCTCGGCCAAGACAAGGTGGATGGAAAAAGTCAATGCTGTCTTGTTGGATGAATGAGGTCTTCTGCAAGACTGGAGTGTCTCAGAGCTAGAGGGCAGGAGCGGAAGGCTAAGGGGCGTGGGATGAATGATGTCCTAATTGTGGACCCGCTGATCCCTCTGTACGGGTCCAAGAGGAGCAGAACTAGGACGTGGCAAGAATAAGTGGGTCACATAAACCTCAGGTGCCCCAGGAGAAGGAATCCCCATGGGATGGCTGTGGCTCTCAGATGGGTCTCACTGTATGTCCTGTGAAACCGCCGGTCATGAAATTCCCAGTCTGGGTCTCTTCTAGTCTGCCCACAAGCTCTTGCTTGAGGAGAAGAGTTTCTTAGGGAGAAGTCCCATGGCCTTCCTTCTCACAAAGCTTTCCTCTGAAGTATTTCATACTTCTCCTCACCGTAGTTGGGCTTCTGGATGTACAAAAGTCAGGCATGGTTTTGCAGAATTAGTTGAATATTAAAGGAGAAGCCAGAAAAGCTCATACACATAAACAGCTGTGTACAGATGTGCATCTCAATTCCAGTGTGTCCCTCCCAACTTTCATGACAGAAAGCAACTCTTTTCAGCTAAAGGATTTCACTATGATGGTCCACCTTCAAAGGACTTGGACTTTGCTGTCAGCAGCATCTGAAAGCTCTGGTGCTTCTCCAAGGTTGTGTATACGAACACAGTTATTTCACGGGAAAGTTAATTTTTGCCTCTCAGAAAGTAATTTTCATCTCCCATCTCGTAAGACTTTCTGCCACATCTTTGTGGTGTCCCATCCTCTCCCAAAGAGTAAAGAGAAGTGCCAACAGAGAGAGGGGAGAAGAGGTGAAATGATCGTCTGGTTAGGGTGGTGAGGGGAAAGATCAGCAGTATTTTTTGTACAGTCTTTTTTTCTTAGCCAGGGCAAACCCTCTCCATTTCCTCTCTCAGCTGAGGTGTGGTGCAACTTTGGCTTCATGTGTGGTACCCAGAAACCTTTCATACAGAGGAGTGCCAACAGCTGGACCAAGAAGACTTTCACACCACCTTCAACTCGATCTGGACCAGGACCCTTCCCCTTTTTGGGAGCTCAGCACGGAGCAGGTGAGCCTGGGTCTCCTCTGGTGTGCTCACAGGGGCTGGTGGATTTAGAGCTCTGGGGGTCAGCGGCCTCCGGAGCAATGCCCAAGGCCTCAAATAAACTCAGCAGAAGAAAATTACACCGGAGAGGATAGCTGGTTCCTCCAGGACGTGTCCTGAATGCAACCTCGGTTCCCTCTGCGTCTCTGTCGCAGAAATGGAAAGTGATGGCTTTAATTTGGTGTCTCTTAGCAGGGAAACTTTACGGGCTGTCTCCCAGAGAGCTCTCAATTGTTTTCTGTGCTGACTCTACCACAAAGGCAGCAACAGCAAAATGCAATGCCCAAGTTTAATGTGAGAGGAGAGGCTGCCTTTCTTTGTGTTTGTCCTTAAAAAAGGAAGGGTTTTCTTCCTTCTTGCAGGTTTTTTTTTTTCTGCTTTGCTAAGCTCTTTGAGATGAGATTGTCTCTTATTCATTGTTTGTCAGCACATTGCGTGACGGAGCCCTGAGCTGCTCTGGGCTTTCATGTCCTGTGTAAAGCAAGAAATGATAATTATAATCAAATAACTAACTTGCGCTGAGCTGATACGGTTGGTTTGCTGGGCTGGAGCGACAGAGGGAACCACAGGGATGAAAATGATCTGAGGGCTGGAGCACCTCTCCTAAAGGGACAGGCTGAGAGACTTGGGGGGGCACAGCCCAGAGAAGAGAAGGCTCTGGGGAAAACTTATAGCAGCCTTCCAGTCCCTAAAGGGGCTCCAGGAGAGATGGGGAGGGACTCTGGATCAGGGAGGGGAGCCTCAGGACAAGGGGGAAGGGTTTGACACTGAAAGAGGGGAGATGGAGCTGAGATGTGGGGAAGAACTTGTTTGGTGTGAGGGGGGTGAGAGCCTGGCCCAGGTTGCCCAAAGAAGCTGTGGCTGCCCCATCCCTGGAGGGGTTCAAGGGCAGGTTGGAGGGGGCTTGGAGCAACCTGGGCTGGTGGGAGGTGTCCCTGCCCAGGGCAGGGGGTGGGACTGGATGATCTTTAACATCCCTTCCAACTCTAACTCTTCTATGATTCTATGTGGGTTTCCTGGAGCTCTTTGCAGTGCCTCTCCCATCCCCGTGCGAGGCTCTTCACTGAAGAAGCACAGGAGCGACCTGCCCGAGGGCACACAGGGCATGACTTGCAGAGCAAGGCGTAGAGAAATCGAAAATGATAGAAATCAGTCATGCAGCGAACATCTGTGCCTAAATTCTGGTGATGGACTAATGCACAGGACCTTGAACCTTGGCCACGAGCACCAAAGCTGAATGCAAAACGGTGCCGAAAACACTTTTGTGCTTCTGGCTAATTTTGTAACACGCTGAATCTCCCTTCTGGAGGGGCTCCTTCCTCCCTGGTGGGAAGGAGACCCTGGTGGGAGCTGGTACCCCTGGCTGCCCTGGGAAGACCTCGTTTCCCCGTATCAGATAGCAGCCATGCATAGCCGCAGCGCTGAGCCGCTTACGCCAGGTTTGTGAGCTCCCTCGCCAGGAAAGGGGTTAAAGAAAGATAAAGCCGGAGCGTTATACAGACCATATGGAGGGGAAGAAAACCCTTTATCCTGTAATTGGATTCGTTCCCAGCGGCTCCCGGCGGAGGTGAGGCTGAGTGGAGCTGACAGGTCGTGATGGGCGATGCGCTGCCAGCCGCCCCGTCCAAAGCAGGATGTGTGTGCACAAACTTGTAGATCAATCCATTAGAGTGGATCAAATAGATTTAAATGTGTGGCAGGGAGAAGGAGGACACAGATGTATTTACAATTGGGTTCGGTGGGCCGGTACCTCCCCCCGCAGGGATTAACTGGGCCGTGGCTGGCGGCTCGGAGGAGGCGGCCGTGCCCTCTGCCGGCAGCCGCTCCTCTGGGCCTGCACGGCCACATCCATCCAGGACCAGGACCTGGTGGTGCAGAGGGAGGCTATTTGTCCCATGCCCTTGTTTCTTTCCCAAATTATAAGGCTGCAAGAAGCTTGTCTCCTGCCTCGCTCACAGCCCCTTACAGGCTGCACTCACAGGCTTTGGGCAGGAGGAACCCCAGCTCCTGTTTTTGGGACAGGTTTCCCATCACAGCTCCTTCTCCAGGCTGTCCTCACCAGCGCAGACTCGCAGGGGATGGATGCACCAAAGCCAGAAGGCAGCTGGGAAGCAGGGAGAGCTTCACGCTGCCAACCTCATCTCATGTGCATGGTATTCACAACCAAACGGGCCCCTGTCACCTCCCAGGCTTTTCCTCCGGCTGCTGATCCAGGTAACGTCCCTGCGAGCACCGTAGGATTTCCTTGGAGAGACGGGGAGTCTTTGGGACCTGTCATTTTCTTGCCAATGAGCTGAGCAATCCCGGCTCAGCTGTGAACCTGCACCGCTCCGTGTGGTGCTGTCAACACTTTTAAAGAAGTGATAAACCAGGGCTGTGCAGAGTAGGCAGGTTTGCAAGACAGTCTCACCGGCCGCACGGCACCGCGGGATGAGCAGCCAGCACAGCACAGGAATCCAAGTGGCACAAGTCTATTTCTTAGAAGTATAGAAAGATTTGGGTGGGAAGGGACCTTAAAGCCCCACCCAGTGCCACCCCCTGCCCTGGGCAGGGACACCTCCCACCAGACCAGGTTGCTCCAAGCCCCCTCCAACCTGCCCTTGAACCCCTCCAGGGATGGGGCAGCCACAGCTTCTCTGGGCAACCTGGGCCAGGCTCTCACCACCCTCACACCAAACAAGTTCTTCCCCACATCTCAGCTCCATCTCCCCTCTTTCAGGGTCAAACCCTTCCCCCTCCTCCTAGGGCTCCCCTCCCTGATCCAGAGTCCCTTTCCAGGTTTCCTGGAGCCCCTTTTCTTTGTATTTCTCTGTACATCAGCAGCTGTGCAGGGGAGCGAGCCATCCTCTGAGGAGGGTGATGGCCAGTGAGAGGGAGAAGATGCCATCTGCTCCTGGGAGGTCTTTGCAGTCAAACCCTTGCTGGATTTTGTTCTGGTTTATGGGCTGAGCCAGGTAGGTGTCAGGGATCTGTGTCCTGCTCTTCTCTCCAAGCTCTGCTTTATTCAACCAGTGGCAGGTGCTTAACTGGGAAGCCAGAAAGGCAAGACAAAGACTTTTATTTCATTTAATTCCAGAGGGATGCAAGAGCGTGGCACCACCACCTTGGTCCTGCAGTGTCCAGCAGCGCCTGCGGTGTGGCTTTGGGAACGGCTGAGCAGTCAGAAAAGAGGGTTTAGGCAAATAGAAATAATCCAGCTCTTTTATTTTTAATTTGTAAATCTCATTTGAAGCTGAACCCTGTTATTCCTGAGGGCCTTATTGTGGATGCTCGTAGCCCTCCGCAGCGATGCTCTCCACGCGCCGTTTCGTTTTGTCATAACTGGGTCAATTTTCCTCTATTTTTTTTTTTTCATTTGTAGTGCAGAGCCCTTTGTTTTCTCTGTGGAAGCCTGGAGACTGCTGTGCCACGGCCAGCTGGGTTATAATCTTTTGGGAAACAGTACAGAGGAAATTTGGGGTTTGCTTACTTGTTTTCTGCTTTCCAGCAGAGCCTGACTGGGCTGGCTCCTTGCTCTGATGTCCCTACAGGACCACAACAGCCAACCCCGTGTTCCAGCTCCCAGAAATGCCACATCCTGGTAGTACTTTGGGTTTCTGAGGGACAACCTCTCATGTCACTGCCCCAGCCACGCTCTCAGCCAGCAGAAGAGCCCCATCCCCTGCCTTTTGCCCCATTTTGAAGCCCCTGTTCCTCCTGGTGGCAACTGAGTTTCCTGCATTGGAATTTGGTTTTGCCCTTTTCTTGCTATCCCTGCTTTAAAGCCCGCAGAGGATTTGCTCCAGACCAAACGTGTCCTTCTCTCTCTTTGCCCTTCATCCCGTAATTGGATTCATTTCCTCCATCCAGCCCATCCCAGGCTTCTCCCCATCCCTTTACGTAAGGATGCTCTGGGCTCTGCCAAGCCCTGGTGCTCGGGGCTTGACCCGCACCAATGAAACCAGCAGGGGAGGGATTTGCACCGATTCCTCTTGCACATTGAATCCCACATCGGTGCAACGACCCTTTTCCTTTGCCATTCCCACTCTCTTCCCCTTCGCTGCCTCTTTTTTCCTTCCCAAACGTGGTGTGTGCTCCCTCCAGCCTCACCATTGCTTGGGCAGGGGCTGTGTCTCTGCATGAACCCCCGGAGCACGTGGTCCTACGGGAGAAGGTGTAAATGCAGCAGCTCCTCACGGATGAGCGAAGCGACGGCAGGATTGTCTGGAGAAATTATTGATTTCTCCCCCCCCTCCTTTCATTAATATTTATTTTCCTTAATTCCCAATCTTTACTCTTTAGCTCTCTAAAACCTTTGTGGTTGAGAGGCTTTCACTGAGGTTGCTATCCATCACCTAAGCAAAATATCCATGAATTAAATGGGCATTTCATCGAGTTTGAGTCCTGTGCTGGAATTGGACTTGGCTGGACAGGCCCTAAAAGTCTTTGTGCATCTTTCTGCTGTTGTCAGGGTTTTCCATTTGGCTTTCCCAGCTGGGACGGATGTGTGGCTGTTTCACTGGTCACCAGGTTTTCTCCCCACTAGAAACACTCACCAGTGAGCACACTGCCTGGCCATGTGTGCTGTCTCTTTTTCACCCTGAAGGCATCTGACCCTGTTTCCTCATTTCCTCGTGAATGAATTGGTGCCTTGAAAGCCTGAGAGGAGATAAAGCAGCAGCAAACTCTTCTCTCCTGTTGCAGATAAACTGCTATTAACTGCTGAAGGTTTCTGGGATGAGCAGGGTGACACTCCATTGAGAACACTGATAAATCCCAAGCATCCAGCATAATCCAGCCCACTGTATCAGGAAATCTCTTGGGAGCTGGCAGCAGTGAGCACAGCCATGCCTTTTCGGGTGGCAATTCTCCCACGGACGGATAATCTCCGTGGACAACAACTGCGAGCGCTGGAGGTCGGATCCTGATCCTGACTGCTCTCATTTCTCCTTTCCTTCCCAGCCCAGCAACAGCTGTGGGTTCACCTGCAAACTCCATCTGCAACGGTGACTGCAGACTGGGGTTGGCATCCCGTGTGGGAGGAAGGGTATCATACATCATCCTCCTGCCCATCCGACAGCGCCAGCGGCCCCGCAAAGCAGGGATTTAATGCACTTCTCGCTGCCTTCGCGCTCTGTCTTGCTGTGCTTAACCTGAGACAGTGTGTGATACGGGAACGGCAGGGGGGGTAAAAGGAGGTAATAAGAAAATAAAAGGTCAGTGGGTGCCTGGTGTGTGTAAAGGCTAAATTGCTCTTTCATCAAATCTAATAAATATTCCCTGTGAGTGGGGTAGGGAGCTTGCTGTCTGAAATGCTAAGTGATTTCCCTGCCTCGGAGCGTTATCCCCTTATCAGATGCAGGCAGGGTCTCCCATCGCTGGCCCCTGGGCTACTGCCAGCCAAGCCCTGAGCACCCCAGGAGGCCAGGGCAGTGGGGTACGAAGGGAAAGCATCCACTGCAAGGGAAAACCAGCCTCCTTGCAGAGGAAACTGCATTTTTCTACCATTCCTAAAAATATCCCTGAGCTTTCAAGTGAAAACACAGTGGTTTGGATTTGAAAACCAAAATGGAAACAGCTGAGATGCATCCCATCGTGTTTTCTCACCTCCTCTCCTTTCTCTCTTTACTTCTTCCAGATTGGGGAGAGAATGGCAAAGGAGTTGACCAAAAATGAAGAAAAAAACAAAGCAAGGAAACATTTTTCTCTTATTTTTTTCCTTGTTTGAGAGCCTATGAAGTTTTTATAAGCACAGCATGAAGTTTTTATAAGCACAGCAATTGCTTTTATACAAATAAAGGGTTATTTTTATTTTTATTCTCTATTTGATTCTGATGGACGATGATTGTTAGGGGATAGGACACTTTGGCCAGTGCCTGAATCTTCCACCACTGGTAGAGAAGCTAAGGCCAAAAACATATGCTCTCCTCTTTCTTCTGTCCTTCCATGAAAAAATGGAGGCAATGGGCAGAATTTCCAGGTGTCGCCAATTTCAGGGTGTCTTTACATGCCCATGGGAAGCTCTTGCAGGTGTGTTGCCGACCCAGAGGGGCTCAGTGAGGTGCTGAGGATGTAAAATTGGTGTGATGCTGCTGGAGATGGGTGTCCTGCAAAGAGGGTGCTCTGCCTGGGGTCTCCTGGAGATAGTGGTGCTGAAGAGCTCCAGAGAATTGCATTTACAGGTAAAACTGAGATCACTGGCTCTGAAAGGTGAGTGGTGGGAGGCTCCCAACCCTCTGCTGCACATCCAAACCTTCACCCTCCTCCCCATGTCTGACCTGCACCTCATCCCCAGCTCGCTGCCATCAGCACGAAGAGCCTCCGGTCTCTGGGTTGGCCGTAGGGGCCGGGCAGAGAGAAAGAACGCAAGACAAAGTCCCCGTTAATCTAAGGCATCGTTATTTGCTGCTGGAGCCAGGAGGGTGAGCTGGTTTTGGGGAGTCAGCAGGAGTTAAATCCCCGCTGAGAATTGCATTTACAGGTAAAACTGAGATCGCTGGCTCTGAAAGGCGAGTGGTGGGATGCTCCCTACCCTCTGCTGCACATCCAGACCTTCACCCTCCTCCCCATGTCTGACCTGCACCTCATCCCCAGCTCGCTGCCATCAGCACGAAGAGCCTCCGGTCTCTGGGTTGGCCGTAGGGGCCGGGCAGAGAGAAAGAACGCAGGACAAAGTCCCCGTTAATCTAAGGCATCGTTATTTGCTGCTGGAGCCAGGAGGGTGAGCTGGTTTTGGGGAGTCAGCAGGAGTTAAATCCCCGCTATTGAATCTGGCCCAGCCCGGCTGC